>NW_024881282.1:0-59944 GCF_018691265.1 Tyto alba | reverse complement strand
GGTGGGTGGGGGGGCGGGATGGGGAAGGAAGGGGGGGGGAAAACACACAAATACAAAGAAAGGGGCGGGGGGGAAGGGGGGGGTCAGGCCAGCCCCGGCCCCCCCCCCCACCCCCAAGCTCCCCCGGGCCCCCCCCCCCCCCCGCGTACATGGAGCCGATGAAGGCAACGTCGAACCAGAAGGCCAAGCCGTGGACCAGCCCCGAGTGCAGCATGTGGAACTTGAAGGGGATTTCTATCCTGGAAGGCAAAGCCGAGCTGGCACGGGGAGGGAGGGGTTTGGGGGGGGTGACCCCCCCCCTCTAGCACCCCAGGGTGCCCAAAACCTTTTGGGGGGGGGGGGGAGCCAGCCAGGACTCTCCCCCCTGCCACCCACCTGTGCAAGTCGCCTTCCTTGGCTTCTAAGAAATTCACGGTGTATTTCACTGATTTGGCCATTAAGATCCTGATATCGAAGGTGTCCTGGAAAAGTGGGGGGGGTCAGCAGCCAGGACACCCCCCCCCCAAAAAAAGTCCCTCTGTGTGTCCCCCACCTCCCCAGGGACCTCCTGGGGGGGGTGTGGGGGGGGGGGGTCACTCACCACCACGGGCTGCCTGAAATACTCATCCACGGCCGCCCCTCGCAGCGCGGAGAGGTCGACGCCGTGGAAGGACGGCTGGTACCTGCGTGGGGAGGGGGTGACAAAAAAAAATGTGTAGGGGACACACACACGCACAGCTCCAGGCCCCCCGGCTCCAGCTGGGAAAGGGGTCAGGATTGTGCCCCCCCACCGACCCCCCTGGAGCCAAACTCACCAGAAATTGGCCTTGGTGAACTGCTCCATGTAGAGCTGCTCGTCCGTGAACGGGGCCAAGTGGACGTCACCGATCGTCGGGAACATGTTCCCTGGAGGTGGGGGGGGGGGGGTGGGCAGGTTTTTGGGGTGCAGGGGGAGGGGCTGCTGGAGGAAGCACCCGCTCCCCCTCCCCACACTACTGCACCGCCCCCCACCCCCCCAGGGGTGCTGGGAACCCTGTCAGGGAAGCGCCTGCTTCCCCACCCCAGGCTCGGAAGAGCTCACCAAGGAAGGAAAGAGTGTTGGGGACCACCCCCCCCAGGTTATTGGGGGCATGCCTCATGCCCCCCCGCCCCCCCCCCAGGCCCTCACCGCTGGGTTTCAGGTACTTCTTGGCGTGGAGGTAACTCTCGAGCATGCGCTCGTTGAAGAGCATGTAGCCCATGGGCTCGGAGATGATGATGTCCACCTGCTCGGGCAGCGAGACCTCCTCCACCTTCCCCGGGATCACCACGATCCGCTCCGTCAGGTTGTTGCTTTTCACCAGCACCTGGAGAGAGGAGGAGGAGGGGGGAATAAATAAAAAAAAAAAAAAGGGTGGGAGGGTGCCCCCCCCCCCCCCCCCCCACCTCAGGATGGGGAGGTGGGGTCCTGAGGTGCGCTCACCTCGGCGTGCTGGGCCATGGTGCTGGCTTCCACCGCGTAGATCTTCCTGGCGCCGGCCTGCGCCGCGAAGAAGGAGAGGATGCCGGAGCCGCAGCCGACGTCCAGGACGATCTGGGGAGGGAAACGCTGGCGAGGAGCTGCTGGAGCCGGGGATTCATCCCCGCCCGCTCCCAGTGTGGGCACTGGGGGCCCTCCGCCTCTGGTCGGGGTTGGGGGGAGCACCGTGCCACTGAGGGACCCCCAGATTGGGAGGGAAAAACCGAGGCAGCGGCACCGGGGCAGCGCCGCGAACCGGCTTTGGAGAAGGGACTGACCGCGGCAACCCCGAGGGCTCGGCCGCTTGCCAGCGCCGCGGGGACGAGCAGGATTAGGAGCGCCCAAATCCTCTTTGATCCTATATATAAACCCCCCCCCCCCAGCACCACCACGATTTGGGGCGGGGGGGGGGGGGTGGCAGAAGCCAGCTGCACCCCAGTGCCGGCGGCACACAGCTCCTGGCCACTGCTCTTTCCGCCCAACCTGGATTTTTTTTTTTTTTTTAGACAGATATAAAAAAATAAAACCACCAGGAAGGAGATGGGAAAGCGCCGAACAGATTAAAAATGGAGCGGGGGGGGTGGGGGGGGGGGTGGGAAAAGGGAGGAAAGGCGTAATGGGGGTGTAATTAGGCTCCCTGTGGACGGGCACCGAAATGAGGCGGATTTCACCCAAAACGGGGCGTTACGGGCGCCCGCCTGACCTTGTCTTTGAAGTCGCTGTGGTTCTGCAGGATGGCGCGCTGGTAGGTGCCCGTCCGCACGTAGTCCTGCATCATGTTCTGCTGCTGGGACAGGTACCCGTAGAACTGGGGGGGGAAGGATGGGGAGGTGGGGGGGACACACCCACACACAGGGACGGGGATGTCACCGGGGTGGGGGGCCCGAATCCTCCGGCCAAATCCTCCCCCACGGCCCCTCCCTCACCTGGAAGTACTGCACGGCCGAGGATTCCTCCGTCCGCTCGCTGAACACCGAGCGCTCCGTGTTGTGGCCTCGGCAGTTTTTCAGGATGTTATAAAAAGAACAGAAATCTGGGGGGGGGGGGGGGGATGGATGAAAAGAGGGGGATGTTAGCTTGGGGAGGGGGACACACACACCCCCGTGGCCACGGGGTGGGGGGGGGGGGCACGCACCGTTGGGGGTGGCGAACTGGACGAGGACGCTGTTGCAGCCCAGCGTGATGATGAAGGACTGTTTGCCCACGCGGCTGCACTCGGTCTCGCGGGACACGGAGCACTTGAACACGCAGACGTCTTCATCTGGGGGGGGGGGGGTGGGTTAAAACAGAGACGACACAGAGAAATCAATGGGGTGAGAGCAGGCAAAGCCCCCCAGCAGCCCCGCCTCGGTCCTGGCGCACCGGTGAGGCTCAGCCCCAACCCCGCTGCCCCTTCACACCCTCCCCTGCGCCACACAGGTGCCAAGGGACTGCAAAGAAAAAAAAAAAAAAAACCCACACACCTAATTAGCCTAATTAACCATCACAGTGCCCCCCCCCTCCCCTTGCACAGCTCCCAGTGAGGCTGGGAGGAGCTGGGAGCTGCCCCGGCCACCCCCAACCTCCCCACCGCGGGCGCTGCCGGCACCCGCCGCGGCCTCCCGGCGCTCCCTCGTTAGCCGCTTTGAAGCCGGGGAGCGCTAATTAGCACCTCCAGCCAGCGCCGCCGCTCTCACGCCGCCAAAAACCCAAACGACCCGCTGCTGCAAAACCTGGGGGGGTTTTTTTTATTCCCCCCACCACCACCAAAAAAACAAAAATACATATATATATAAATAAATCTCCTTGCCGGTCCCTTTCGCCACACCGGCCAGGCTCCCGGCACGCCGGCCACGCGCTTCGTTAAGTTGCCTGATTAATTTGGGGTGGCGAGAGGGAAATGAGCTGGGGGGGGGGGGGGTCTCCCAGCCCCATGGGAGACCCCGGCAGCGCCGGGCAAAGCCCTGAAATGCAAATTTGCGGCAGGCGCGTTAATCAGGTTGTCGGCCCGGGCCTCCCGGCTCTTTGTGACCCTTCAAAAAGCACCGGCAGATGTGCCCCCGGCGGCCGCCCCGGCGCTGAAAGGGCAGCGCCAGACCCCCGGCCCTGGCCCCACACAAAGGGTTTTCTGGTAAATGCCTGGAAAAAAAAAAAAAAAAAAAAAAAAAGAGAGAAAAAAAAAAAAAACTGGACACAAGGATGGGGAAGCGCCGGTGCCGAAACGCGGAATAACCGCGGGCTCCCCGCGACGCCTCGCTCTCGGCGAGGGCAGCGCTGAGCTCCGGCCGCCGGCGAGGAAACCCGGGCTGAGCCCCCCCCACCCCCCCGTGCCTCAGTTTCCCCCCGTCCCAGCGGCAGGGCCGCTGCGCCGCATGTTAATTACTTGTGCTTATCAATTAATGTCACGGGAGCGGGTCGGGGTGTTATTGCCACCCCCCCTCCCTCCCCGGCCCCGAAGCCGACGGCTCCGCCGGGAAGCGGAGGGGAACGGCCGGGGAGGCTCCGGCAGCGGCGTATTCCCTGAGCACAAAGAGCTGCTGGATTTGGGAAATGGGGGGGGGGGGGGAATGGAAGAAAAAAAAATACAAAATAAAACAAACAAAAAAAAAAAAAAACACCCCCAAAAAAAAAAAAAAAAAAAAAGGAAAAAAAAACGCGTTTCTTGCACGGAGACAAAGAAAACTCAGCTCCGACACCGCGCCCGCCGGCCGGGAAACGCAGCCCCCGTCGGGTCGGTAACGGTGCCCGGCGCTAACGGCCGCCGGAGCAAGCCCCCCCCCGGGCGGCAGCACTGGGAGGTCACCAAATTTGGGCTATTTTGGGCAAATTGCGGAGGGGGGGGGGGGGGGAGGGGGGAAGGGGAAGGGGGGCTGGGAATCAACTTTCCCAGCCTCTGGCAAGCGGCCGGTGGGATGGGGGAGCCCCTGCCCAGCCCCCCCCCCCCAACAACAACAACATGGACCCACTGGCCCCCCGAGCCCCCACCCTCAGCACCCCCGGGCTCCACCGACCCCCCCCCCCCATCTAAGCCCCCCACTCCCAGCCCCTCCCCCCCCCTCCATTCTGGCCCCCCAGACCTTGAACCCCCAAATTCACCCAGCACCCCCCCAAACCCCATCCTCCCCCATCTAAGCCCCACAGGCCCGGTCCCCCACCACAGCCCCTTCCAGCCCCCCCCCCCAAACCCTCCTGAGCCCCCCCAGCTCCCCACACCCCCCTCCAGCCCCCCAGCTCCCCCATTTAAGCCCTCCACCCCCAGCCCCCCCTTCTATCCCCCCAAGCCCTTGTACCCCCAAACCCTCCTGAGCCCCCCGTACCTGCTCACACCCCCCCTTGCAGCTCCCCCCATTCTCAGGCCCCCTACCTATCCCCAGAAACCCCCACCCCCCAAACTCTCCTGATCCCCCCATTTCCCTACACCCCCCCCTTCCAACACCCTGCAGCCCCCCCGCCCCCCTTCCTATCCCCCCAAACTCTCCTGAGCCCCCCACTTCCCCCCACACCCCCCTTCCAGCTTCCTGCAGCCCCCCCAGCCCCTCCTTCCTACTCCCCCAAACCCTCCTGAGCCCCCCATTTCCCACACCCCCCCATAGGCCCCCACCTCCCCCCAGCCCCCGTTCCTGCCCCCCCCCACTCCCCTCCAGCCCCCCATGTCCCTCCACGCCCACCCAGCCCCCTTTCCTATCCCCTGAACCCTCCTGAGCCCCCCAGCTCCCCACACCCCCTCTCCAGCCCCGTTCTTACCCCCCTAAACCCTCCTGAGCCTCAAATTTCCCACGTCCCCCCCCCGCAGCCCCCCAGCCCCCGTTCCCACCCCCCCAGCTCCTGCCGAGCCCCCCATACCCCCCCACACCCCCTTCCAGCCCCCCCAGCCCCCATTCCCACCCCCCCCAAACCTTCCTGAGCCCCCCAGCACCCCCCAGCCCCCGTTCCTATCCCCAAACCCCGCTCTCGCCCCCCAGCCCCCGTTCCCACCCCCCAGCCCCTGCCGAGCCCCCCATATTCCCCGCACCCCCTTCCAGCCCCCCAGCCCCCATTCCCACCCCCCCAAACCTTCCTGAGCCCCCCAGCACCCCTCAGCCCCCGTTCCCACCCCCCCAAACCCTTCTGAGCCCCCCCAGCCCCCGTTCCCATCCCCTAACCCCGCTCTCGCCCCCCAGCCCCCCGCTCCCACCCCCCCAAACCTTCCTGAGCCCCCCAGCCCCCGTTCCTATCCCCTAACCCCGCTCTCGCCCCCCAGCCCTTGCCGAGCCCCCCATGTCCCCCCACACCCCCTTCCAGGCCCCCAGCCCCCGTTCCCACCCCCCCAGCCCCTGCCGAGCCCCCCATATTCCCCGCACCCCCGTTCCCACCCCCCCAAACCCCCCCGAGCCCCCAGCCCCGTTCCCATCCCCTAACCCCGCTCTCGCCCCCCAGCCCCCCGCTCCCACCCCCCCATTCCCCCCCCCCCCCCCCCCCCCGCCACCTGCAGCCCCTCCCGGCCGGCCCCCCCGGCCCCCCGCCCGCACTCACGGCCGTAGAGCGCCAGGCCGGCGCTGTCGGGGCCGGTGCGGACCTCGAGGCGCAGCGGCTGCTGCTCCTGGTGCCGCTGGATCTCGCCGTTGGCGTCCCCGATGGTGAGGAGCCGCACGCCGGGGAACACCGACACCGCGGCCATCTTGGAGCCGCCGCCGCGCCCCCCCCCGCCCCCGCCCGCGCCCGCCGGGCACGCCCCGCCCCGCCCGGACACGCCCACCGGGGCGGGGGGGGGGGGGGAGCGGAGCGCCGCCCGCGCGCGAGGGCGGCCCCTGGCGGCTCGGCGGCCCCGCCGCGGGGAAAAGGGAACGGGAGCGCGATCCGGATCGGGAGCGGGATCCGGATCGGGAATGGGAGCCGGATCGGGAGCGGGAGCCGGATTGGGAATGGGAGCCGGATCGGGAGCGGGATCCGGATCGGGAGCGGGAGCCGGATTGGGAATGGGAGCCGGATCGGGATCGGGAATAGGATGGGGCGGGGGATCCGGATTGGAAATGGGATCCAGATTGGAATCGGGATTGGGATCGGGATCCTGACTGGGAATGGGATCAGGACTGGGATCCGGAATGGGATCGGGATCGGGAATGGGATCAGGATCAGAAATGGAATCGAGAATGGGACCGCGACTGGGATCAGGAATGGGATCCAAATTGGGATCGGGCGGGGGATCCGGATTGGAAATGGGATCCAGATTGGAATCGGGATTGGGATCGGGATCCTGACTGGGAATGGGATCCGGAATGGGATCGAGAATGGGACCGCGACTGGGATCCAGATTGGGGTCGGGAATGGGATCCAAACTGGGATCGGGCGTGGGATCTGGATTGGAAACGGGATCCAGAGTGGAATTGGGATTGGGATCGGGATCTGGATTGGGATCCTGATTGGGAATGGGATCGGGAATGGGATCAGGATCGGGATCTGGAATGGGATCTGGATCAAGAATGGAATGAGGAATGGGATCGAGATCAGGATTGGGAATGGGATCAGGATCAGAAATGGAATTGAGAATGGAACGACTGGGATCCAGATTGGGATCGGGAATGGGATTGGGAATGGGATCCAGATTGGGATCGGGCGTGGGATCCGGATTGGAAATGGAATCCAGATTGGAATCGGGATTGGGATCCTGATTGGGAATGGGATCGGGATCTGGAATGGGATCTGAATCAAGAATGGAATCAGGAATGGGATCGAGATCAGGATCAGAAACTGAATTGAGAATGGAACAACTGGGATCCAGATTGGGATTGGGAATGGGATTGGGAATGGGATCCAGATTGGAAATGGGATCGGGAATGGGAATGGGATTGAGATTGGGATCAGGAATGGGATCGGGAATGGGATCGAGATTGAGATCAGGAATGGGATCGGGATCAGAAATGGAATCAAGAATGGGACCAGGCCCGGGATCCAGATTGGGACCGGGAATGGGGTCCAGATTGGGATCGGGAACGGGACAAGGATAGGGAACAGGGATCAGGATCAGGACAGGGAACAGGATTTGGACGGGGATGGGGAACAGGGATCAGGATCAGGACAGGGAACAGCGTTGTGACAGGGACTGGGACAGGGAATGGGACCTGGACAGAGATAGGGAATAGGGATTGGGATTGAAACAGCAATTGGGACAGGGAAAGGAATCAGGAACGGGAAGAGAATTGAGACAGGGATTGGGATACAGAACGGGATTGGGATAGGGAATGGGAATAGGATTGGGAACGGAATTGGGATCGGGACCAGGATGGGAATAGGGATCAAGATCAGGACGAGGATCAGGGTAATAATTGGTATCGAGATTGGGACACGGATTGGGATCGGGGAACAGGACTGGGACCGGGAATGGGCAAAGGGCACCGGGGACTGGGAACTGCCACCGGCAACCGGGAACTGGGCAGGGCAGGGGCTCCCGGCACGTCCCCGGGCACCGCGCAGGGGGACACGGCACCCACGGCCCGCACCAGCACCCGGCAACAAACACCTTTATTGTCACCGGAGCCGGGGGGACACCCCGGCACAGCCCCCGCGATTTGGGGCGCCGGGAATCCCCGGGCCCGACGGCGCGAGGAGGAGGAGGAGGAGGAGGTGGAAGAGCAGGGGTGTGGCGGGCAAGAAGCCGGCGCAGAGCCGGCACCGCCGCGGCTCACGCCGAGGACCTAAAGGTGCTGAAGTGGGGTGCTGCGGGGGGGGACACCGGGGACGTGCTGGGGGATCCCGGCTGCCTGTTCTTGAAGGAAACAGGATGGGGCGGGGGGGTCGTGAGGCAGCAGAACCGCGCCGGCAGCCCCCCCCCAAAAAAACACCCGGCCCCCCACTCACCAGGCCGATGGTGTAGGCGTAGTTCTCATAAGAAAGCTCTGTGGAGAAAAAGACAAAAAAAAAAGGGGGGGACAGGGATGTTTTGGGGGGGCTGGGGGAAGCGGCACCGTTGCGGTACGGGGAGGGTGTGGGTCGTACCGGTGGTGGGGTACCGCGTTTCCGTCCAGCAAGACGCTTGCTGCCTGAAAAAAAAACACAGCCACAGGCGGGGGGAGCCTGACACCACGGCTCGGCCCAGGGGGACGAGGGGTTCTGGGGGGGGGCGGGGGCGGTTCTGGGGGTGCCAGGGGGATTCTGGGGGTGCCAGGGTGGGGGTTTAGCCGCGCTCACCTCTTTGCCTGTTGCCTCTTGGCCTTGACTGGTGAGAGAAAACAGACGGGTGGAAGCGCAGCCGGGCTCAGCCGCGGCGCGGTGACACCGGGGAGGGACCCAGCGGATGCCTTAAAGCCGGTGCCCCCCAAATCATGACACCCCCATACACACATCCCCCCCCTTCTCCTGCTGCCAGTGACCCCCCCACCCCCCCCGAACAGGGACCCACGCACCTCGCCAGGCCACCGCCACCACCACCAGCACCAGCACCAGGCCAGCCGTGCCGATGGCAACTGGGAGAAGCCAGGAGGGATCTGGAACGGAGGGGGGGGGGGGGGGAGTGTCACCCATGGGGACACCCCCGGCGCGGCCACGGGGGTCACCGGGAAGGAGCCACCGGTGACGCCGCGGGGCTGGTACCTTGCTGCAGCGTGGCGAAGGTGGGCAGAGGCCGGGCAGTCGGGGCGGCGGAGGCGGGATGACACCCAGCGTCACCCGAATCTGGGGAGAAATGCGCCGGGTTTGGGGTCAGCGGCATGACCAGGGGAGCGGCCCCCCCTCCTCCCCACAAAACACCCCCTCTTCCCACCACACCGTTCACCACGATGGCCACACTGAATTCCGACAGCTGCCAGGCGCTGCCGTTGAAGTTCCGGTACCGGCACCGGTAGCACTGGGAGGCCGGGACGGTCTCATCCAGGCTGAATTCGACCAGGTGCTGGCTCGGCTCGGCGACGACGCTGAGCGCCGGGACGCTGGCGCCTGCCGCGAAGAGCTCGAAGGTGCCGCCGGTGTAGCTCCGCGGGGCGATGCAGGTGATTTTGGGGGAACCCCCGTCCAGCTGGGAGAGGAGCCCGAGGGGCGGCAGGGAGAGGCTCGGCGCTGCCACGGCTCCTGCGGGACGGGGAGCAGCAAACTGGATCCCACCGGCACGCCACGGGCGCCGGCTTGCCCAACCCCAACGAAGAAAACGTACCTGCCATGAGGAGAAACAACTCCGGCCTCATCTTCCTCCTCCTCCTCCTTGAGGGCGCAGATCCAGGCTGGGGAGACCCTGCAGCACAGCTCAGCACTGCAAAAAAAAAAAAAAAAAAAAAAAGGGATTTTGCTCAAGATGAAGTTTCATCACCCAGGAAGGAAATGACAGAATCCCTCAGTAAAGATCAGGGTTGCTTGTTTCGTTGTTTCTCTTTCCCCCCCTCCTCATTGCACAAAAAAAGGCTTTTTCTACCCATTAACCAGTGACGCCAGCTCGGCTCTGCGCAAAACGGGCTCCACCAATGCGGGACGTGATTTCTTGGGGTGCAATCCCCCGTTCTCGCAGCGCAAAAAAGGCACAAACGGGGCAAGACGAGGCGGCGGGACCCTCATGCAGACCCTTGGAGGGATTGGAAGGGCTACCGTGGCTCCCAGAGCCACCGATCCTGAGGGAGTGGGACCGGGGGCTGGACAGCGTCGGCAGGAGGGGGGCTGTGGCCCAGCACCCCGATTTTTCCAGGGGATTGAGCCTGTGCCCTGGCCAAGGAGCAGCCCTGCACCCCAACATTGCTCACAGACTGCACGCCGGCCCCTCAAACTGCCCCAAAACAGCCCAAATCTGCCCCAGGGGCCTCAAACCTCACTCAGGGCCTTCCAGATCTGCACCCAACCACCCAAATTTGCCCCGGGACCTCCCAAGTCTGCCCCAGGGCCCCTCAAATCTGCTGCTGATCAGCTAGAACTGCTCCAGGACACGCCAAATCTGCCCCTAACCACCCAAATCTGCCCTGGGACCTCCCAAATCTGCCCCAGGGCCCCTCCAATCTGCACCAGCACCCACCAAAAAGTGGCCCAGGATCGCCCAAAACTGCACCTAACCACCTAGATGTGCCCCAGGGCTCCCCAAATCTGCTGCTGATCAACTAGAACTGCCCCAGGATACCCCAAATCTGCCCCTAATCTCATTTAACTGGCCCAAATCTGCCCCTAACCACCTAAATCAGACCCAGACCCCCCCAAAGGGGCCCTCAAAACCCCCACAGGGCCTTCCAGATCTGCACCCAATCACCCAAATTTGCCCTGGGGCCTCCCAAATCTGCCCCACGGCCGCTCGAACCTGTACCCAACCATCTAGATATGCCCCAGGGCTCCCCAAATCTACTGATCAACTAGAACTGCCCCAGAATGCCCCAAATCTGCCCCTAGTAACCCAAATTTGCCCTGGGACCTCCCAGATCTGCCCCAGGGCCACTCAAAGCTGCACCTAACCACGTAAATGTGCCCCGTAACCCCCCCAGAGCTGCCCCGGGACCCCCCAAATCCAGGCCCCGCCGCGGTGCATTGTGGGAGTCCTGCTCCCCTCAGGGGCTGAGGCGAGACGCTGCGAGGGGCGGGCCCTGGCCCGGTTCAGCCAATGAGAAGTGATAACGCGAGGCGCCGAGCTAGTTCAGCCAATCAGCGTGGAGGATTCCGAGGGGGGAGGCGGGGCGACGCGGCGCCCACCAGGACCCCGGGCAACGGGGCGGCGGCGCTGCCTGAAGCCCCCGCCTGGCCGTTCCCGCCTCAGGCGCTCGCCGCGGCCACCCCCCCGCGCGGGGCCCTGTCGCGGCGCGGCGGAGGGGCGGGGCCCGCCTTAAAGGGGCCGCGCCTGCCTTAAAGGGGCCGCGCGGCGGCAATGGCGGCGCCGTTCCTGTGGCTGTTGGCGCTCGGGGCCGGGGCCGCCGCCGCCGCTTCGCCGCCGCCCGACGCCGAGGTGACGTTCGTGCTGCCCGCCGGGCGCCGGGAGTGCTTCTACCAGGGCGCGCCCGGGAACGCGTCCCTGGAGGCCGAGTACCAGGTACCGGGGGGATGCGCCGGGAACGGGGGTGCTGGTACCGGTGCTGTACTGGGGAGCACTGGAAGGGGGGGGTTGGGGTGGGGGGAGCCGGTACCGGGCCCGTTGCCGGGTGTTGGGGGGGGTGGGGCCCGGGGAGGAGCTGGGGCGAGGGGGTCCCCGGTAATGGGTGAGGGTCATGGTACTGGGAGGAGGTCATTTTACTGGGAGGGGACCCCCGGTGCTGGGAGGGGGGTCGTCCTCGTATCGGGAGGCGGGGGGTCCCCGGTACCGGGAGAGGGAGTGTGTCCCCCATACTGGGAGAGCTGGGAGGGAGGGGGGAGGTTCCCAGTACCGGGAGAGAGGGTGGGGTCCCCCATACCGGGAGTGGGGGGAGTCCCTGGTTCTGGGAGGGGGATCCCTGACACTGGAAGAGAGGGGTCCCCAGTATTGGGAGGGGAGGGTCCCCAGTATTGGGAGGGGGGTCCCCAGCACTGGGACGGGAGGGATCCCCGGCACTGGGACAGGAGGGATCCCCGGCACTGGGAGGGGGGGTCCCCGGCACTGGGAGGGGGGTCCCCGGCACTGGGACAGGAGGGGTCCCCGGCACTGGGAGGGGGGGTCCCCAGCACTGGGAGGGGGGTCCCCGGCACTGGGAGGGGGGTCCCCGCACTGGGAGGGGGGTCCCCAGCACTGGGACAGGAGGGGTCCCCGGCACTGGGAGGGGGGTCCCCAGCACTGGGAGGGGGGTCCCCGGCACTGGGAGGGGGGTCCCCAGCACTGGGACAGGAGGGGTCCCCGGCACTGGGAGGGGGGTCCCCAGCACTGGGAGGGGGGTCCCCGGCACTGGGAGGGGGGTCCCCGCACTGGGAGGGGGGTCCCCAGCACTGGGACAGGAGGGGTCCCCGGCACTGGGAGGGGGGTCCCCAGCACTGGGAGGGGGGTCCCCGGCACTGGGAGGGGGGTCCCCAGCACTGGGACAGGAGGGGTCCCCGGCACTGGGAGGGGGGTCCCCGGCACTGGGAGGGGGGTCCCCGCACTGGGAGGGGGGTCCCCAGCACTGGGACAGGAGGGGTCCCCGGCACTGGGAGGGGGGTCCCCGGCACTGGGAGGGGGGGTCCCCGCACTGGGAGGGGGGGTCCCCGCACTGGGAGGGGGGTCCCCGGCACTGGGGGTTCCTGGTTCCGGCAGGTGATCGGTGGGGCCGGGCTGGACGTCGACTTCTCCCTGGAGAGTCCCTCGGGGCGGCTGCTGGTCAGCGAGGCCCGGCGCTCGGACGGGGCCCACACGTGAGTCTGGCCACGCCCCTCTCCCTGCCACGCCCCTCTCCCTGCCACGCCCAGCCACGCCCGACCACGCCCAACCCGCTCCCCCCCCTCTCCCCGCAGCGTGGAGCCCACCGAACCCGGCGACTACAAACTTTGCTTCGACAACTCGTTCAGCACCATCTCGGAGAAGCTCGTGTTCTTCGAGCTGATCTTCGACAGCGCCCAGGAGGAGGAGGAGGAGGAGGAGGAGGAGGAGGAGGAAGAAGGCGACGGCTGGGCACAGGCGGCCGAGCCCGAGGCTGCGCTGGATGTCAAGATCGAGGACATCAAGGTGGGGAGGGGGGCGGGCGAGGGGGCGGCGGATCCGTCACCGGCCGGGGAGGGGGGGGAAGTGGATGCGAGCCGGTGGCGTGCGCCGGGTCCCCAAAAACCAACCGGGTCCCCAAAAACCAACCGAGTCCCCAAAAAACAACAGGGTCCCCAAAAACCAGCCGGGTTCCGGAAACCCAACTGGGTATGGGAAACCAGCCAGATCCTGGAAAAACCCAACCGGGTCCCGGAAAACCAACCGGGTCCCCAAAAACTGAGTCTCCAAAAACCAACCGGGTCCCCAAAAACCAGCCGGGTCCCAGAAACCCAACTGGGTATGGGAAACCAGCCAGATCGTGGAAAAACCCAACCGGGTCCCCAAAAACCAGCCGGGTCCCCAAAAACCAACCGGGTCCCCAAAAACCAGCCGGGTCCCAGAAACCCAACTGGGTATGGGAAACCAGCCAGATCCTGGAAAAACCCAACCAGATCCTGGAAAAACCCAACCGGGTCCCGGAAAACCAACAGGGTCCCCAAAAACTGAGTCCCCAAAAACCAGCCGGGTCCCCAAAAACCAGCCGGGTCCCGGAAACCCAACTGGGTGTGGGAAACCAGCTGGGTCCTGGAGAATCGGCCAGATCCTGGAAACCCAACCGGGTCCCCAAAATCCAACCAGATCTTGGAAACCCAACTGGGTGTGGGAAACCAGCCGGGTCCCCAAAAAAACAGCCGGATCCCCAAAATCCAACTGGGTATGGGAAATCCAACTGGGTCCTGGAAAACTAGCTGGGTATGGGAAACCAGCTGAGTCTTGGAAAACTGATCGGGTCAGGGAAAATTAGCCGGGTCCCCAAAAACCAACTGGGTCCCGGAAAACCAACTGGGTCCCAGGAGAATGAACCAGGTGTGGGAAACCACCGGAGCCTGGGAAAACCCGCTGGGTCCGGGAAAGCAAACCGGGTCCCAGGAAAATGAAACGGGTCTGGGAAAACCAACCAGGTCTGGGAAAACCAACCAGGTTCCAGGAAAATGAACCAGGTTCTGGGAAAACCAAACAGAGCCCCCCCCCAAAAAAAACGGTCTGGGAAAACCAGCAGCTTGTGGGCGGCACCACTGGCAGTGGGGTGGGGAAGGGGGGTCCTGCCCTGGTGAGACCCCCCCGGGAGCTCCACACTGGGGCTGGGCAGGGGTTAGGGTTGGACTCGATGAGCTTTAAGGTCTTTTTTGATCTCAATTATTCTCTGATTCTGTCCAGCTCGGGCGGCCCTGGCACAGGAGAGATGGGGACGTGCTGGGGGGACCCCGGGGAGAATCGGGGGGGGAGGGGGGGGGGGGGGGGGCTGGAGCAGCCTCCTGTGAGGGTGGGCTGAGAGCTGGGGGTGCTCAGCGCACGGAAAAGGTGCTGGGGAGACCCGGTTGCACCTTTCCACCCTTGGGAGAAAGATGGGGACGGACTTTTCCGCCGGGCCTGTAGCGATGGGATAAGGGGGGGGGGACACGACGGGTTTAAGCTGAAAAAAGGGAGATTTGGCCCAGATCCGAGGAGGAAATTCTTCACGCTGAGAGCGGGAGCCCCCGGCGCAGGCTGCCCAGAGTGGGGGGGCGATGCCCCGTCCCCGGGGGTGTTCACGGTCAGGTTGGACGGGGCTCTGAGCACCCCGGTCGCTGTGGCAAGACGGGGGGGGGGGGTGGGGGGGGGACTGGGTCCCCCAAACCCATCGCGGGGGTCAGCACACCGGAGCAGCACACACACACACCGCCCCCCCCCCCCCCCCCCCCTTTTTTGTGTGTGTGTCCCCCTCCCTCGCTCCAGGAATCCATCGAGACCATGAGGGGCCGCCTGGAACGGAGCATCCAGATGCAGACGCTGCTTCGAGCTTTCGAAGCCCGAGACCGGAACCTTCAGGAGAGCAACCTGGGCCGGGTGAACTTCTGGTCGGCCGTGAACTTGGGCGTGCTGGTGGTGGTGGCTTTCCTCCAGGTCTACCTGCTGAAAAGCCTCTTCGAGGACAAGAGGACGGTGCGGATGTAGACAGAGCCCGGGGGCGGGGGGGACACACACACACATGGGGGGACACCCAGGACTCTGCTCCCTGCCGGGACGGAGCCACAGGGGGGAGGGACCCGCTCCCCTCCGCCGGGGATTAAACCTGCCGCGATTTTCCACCCCCGGTGTCTTGGAGCCGCTGCGACCGCTGAGGGAGGGAGGTTTGAGGGGGCGAACCCCTCCCCGGGGTTAATCGCCGAAAGGGCTCGGATCCTGAAAGTTGTAGGGTGGAATCTGGGGGGGGGGGGTTTGGGGGGGCTCAGCTGGAGCCGGACAAATGCCCCGGGAATCGCCTCGGCTGGGAGGGAAAAGGCTCCGGAGGAGCCGGAGCCGGGAAGGAATTTGTGTTTCCCCCTCCCTGCGGATTTGGGGGTGCGGGGTGGCCCTTTCCACCCCCCCTCCCCGGGAGGGGCTCGGGCGGAGCCCAGCGTGGCCGAAGGAGAAACATCCAGCCTGAAGGAAAATACCCAGAAAAGGGAATTCAAACGGAAAATGTCGCTCCTGCTGCCCATTCACGGCCGGGGGGGGGCGATGGAGCGGGGTGAAATGGAAAGAAAGGCTGCGAAATGGGGGGGGGGGGGTTGCTGCCCCCCGAAAAAAACAGCCCGGGGAGGGTGAGAGAGGAAAATCCCTTTGGGGAGGGGGGAGTTGAGGGCGTGGGGGGGGGGGGTGGCACAGAGGGAGCCTGTGTCCGGGCAGCCGGGTAAAAAAAAAATAAAAGAAGAAAAAGAGTGTTTAGAGAGACGGGAGGTGCCCTGGGGGGGGGGGGGTCCCGGGCCAGGACCCCCCCAGAGCGGCTGCTCCAGCCCAGGGGAGCCCCTGGGCGGGTCCCTGTGTCCCCAAAACCTCCACCATCTCGGGGTGAGACCCCCCCCATCTCAGCCCCCCCCCTGCTCCACTCCCTCGTTAACAACCGGCCTAATTAGGGACCGAGGGATCGCTGCCCGCCGCCCCTCCCGCTGCGCCGGCACCGGGGGCAGGGAGGTTTTTTTTTTTTCATTCCCAAGAATTTTGGGCAACCCGGGGGGTGGCGGGGCCGGGGGGGGCGGGGCTCAAAACCACCGTGAAAGGTAAGGCCGGAGCGCGGCCGTTGCCCGGAGGGTGGGTTCGGTTTGATGCAAAAAAGAAAAGATTTGGGGTTTGCAAGAGCCGTCGGTGAACTCTTGGTTAACGGAGCTGCCGGGAAATCCCCGCTCCCCGCTGCCCCCCCTCCCCCTTTTTTTTTTTATTTATTTAAGCTCAGGAGGCGGCTCAATCGCCCAAGCAGCACCTCGACAATAAAGGCGACGGCTCCATCAGCCACGCGAGACACCCCCCCCTAAAAAAAAAAACCCACGTTTGATTTGAACCCCCCCCCCAAACCCCCCGTTTGATTCAAGACCCCCCCAAAGCTCCCCTTGATTCGAGCCCCCCCCCCCCCAGCAATCGGACACTGGAGGGCGAAGGAAAAGGCTCGACCGAAACCACCACGAAGCGCCAGAGACTTTCACTGCAACATCTGTATTATTATTTTTTTTTTTCCCTTTATTTTTAATTTTTTTTTTTTAATTTTTTTTTTTTTAGTTCATTAATAGGATACAGACCGGAGGCACTTACACGTTGGAGGGAGAGGAGCGGAGCGCGACGGGGTTTGGCCGGATGAGGTGAGCGGAGGGTGGGGGGGGTGCTGGAAGCAGGGGGGGGGGGGGGGTGGGGGGAGACAGGCCCACACCCCCCCCCAAGAGCCGCTGGCGACAGCGGCACCGGGGGAGCAGGAAGGGCCAAGCGCTGGCCGGGACCCCGCGGCCGGGGAAGCAGCTGCACCAGCCACACACCGGGGTCAGCGAGAGCTGCCCGGCGCGGCCGTGCCGGGGGCGTCACCAAACACCCCAACAATCCCACCCCCCCCCAAAACCCCCCCCCAGGGGCGTGTGGCCGGCGCGTGGGCCGAAGGCATTAATGGATTAATGGGGGGGGCTGGGCCCCCTCCCCTGATTAAGGCAGCGCCGCAGCCCCGGCCCCGCGCTCCCGCCCGGGCTGGAGGTGATGTTTGTAAAAACCTACGTTATCGGTGGTTTGGTTTGGTTTGTTTTTTTTTAATCTTTTCCTTTTTTATTATTTTTTTTTAATTTTTTTTTTTAATTTTTTTTTTTTTTTATACAATTAATACAGTCTGTAAAAATATTTACAACCTCTGCTCCCGGGCAGAGCCCGGCGGGGCGGCCGGCTCCTCGGGGGAGACACCGGTGTCTAAGTCAGGGGGGGGGGGGGGGGAACGACGACACACGCCGCAGCAAAGCTCCCTCCTCCCTCCGGGCACCCCCCAGACCCAACACCCCCACCCCCCCCCCAACCCGGGGAATAGCCTGTCCTGGGCTGGGGGGGTCGTGGCAGCGGGGGGAAGCGCTCCCCCCCCTCCTCCTCCCCCTCCTCCTCCTCCTCCTCGGGGCCCAAAAAGCCGCTGCCGGCGCGGGGTCAACACCAGCCCGGGAGGACGCGGAGGTGGCCAGGGTTAACACACCCCACACACCCCCCCCGCCGCGTTTTTCCAGTCTCATTTCAGGGTTTGGGGCGGCGGGGGGCCGGGGGGCCGGGCGCTTGGCGGTGAGTTGGGAGCGTTGGAAATACCTGAGGTTGGGTGCCGAGCCGGCGCCTCGCGCGACACGGGGCCGCCGGGAGAGGCTGCTCCGGCTTCGCGGCGGGTTAGATTTATTAGCGACCGGCTGGGCTGCACTCCCAGCGTTTTTCCATATATAAATTTTCCTCAAAGCTATAAAAACTGAAATACAGACTATGGTCAAGATTAGCAATCGACTTTCGGGTTCGGGAGAGAAAAACCAAAAATCGCTAAGTTTTATATATAATATATTAATACAAAAATTCTGGGGGAGGGACGTGGGGGGGGGGGGGAGTGGGGAAGAGGAGGAGGAGGAGGAAGAGGAAGAAAGCGACCAGGCAGGAACCATCCGCCCGGCCCCAGCGGCAGCGCCGGGAGATTCTGGGCCGCCCCCGGTCCCGTCGCCTCCACTCAGGCCCCCCCTCAGCCCCCACGGCACGAGTGGGGGGAATTTCTGACAAAAAGTGCAATATTCAACAAACACCCCCCCCCCCCAGAAAAGAAAAATATATAATCCTCCGCGGTTTATTATACAGGGGGGGCGGCACATCGGGGGGCTGCTCTGGGTGGGATGGTTTAAAAACAAGAGATTAGAGGCGGGGCGTGGGTTGGGTTTGGGTTTTTTTTTTTTCCCCCCCCTTCCTCCTTTCTTTCCCCCCCCCCCCGCCTTTCTCCTTCCCCCCCCCACCCAATCTCCTTCCAAAAACCAGCAGGCGCGGGGGCTCCCGGGCGGTTAATCGAGCAGGGAGGGCTCGGCCGGTCGGATGATGGTGGGCCGGGTCGGCGCGGCCGGGGGTCTCCTGCTGCAGAGAGAAGGGGGACGGAGGCGTCAGCGTGGAAACGGGCCCGAGGAGGGACACACACACACACACAGCAGGACCCCCCCCCCCTCCCCGATCTCCAGTGCGTCAGTGACCAGCACCGATCCTTCCGCAGGGACTGGGAGCCGGGGGGGGAGGGACTGGAGGGAATTGGGAGGGGGGAGCCACAAAAAACCCACGAGCTGCCTCCCTGGCACCGAGGGGTTTCGCACCTCGGATGCATCGGGGCGTTGGGAAAAACTCAGCCCAAGGTGAGGAGCCAGCCCTGAGGGGCAGGAAAACCACCCCCCAACCCCCCCCCCAAATCTGGCTTTGGGAAGGCTGGAAGCCACAGTGAGAGCCCCCCCCCCCCCCTGCAGTGGGGGCTGGCTGCAAACGGGGTGTCTTACCTGGGCACGCCGGGAGGAATGCCGGGGGGGATGCGTGCCGGCCGCGACGGGATCTGAGGAGGGGCTGAGAAGGGGTCGTTATTAGCAGCGAAGATGTTCTGGGGTCCGGGGCGGGAGGGGATGGGGGGAGCCGCGAAGGACGAGGGTCCCCCCACGGGGATGGGGATGAGGGGGGGCCCCGGCGTCGGCCCCCTCACAGCCGGCGGCCGGCCCGGCGGCAGGACGGCGGAGGGAGGTCTGCGCTGAGGCGGGGGGCTGCGGAGAGAGAGAAAAAATAAAAGAAAAAACTCAAGGAACGGAGCGCTGGCGGCCCGCGGCCCTCCCCAGGAAAAAAAAAAAAAAAACAAACAAAAAAAAACCAACCCCAAATCCCCCACCTCAGCCCCTCGCCAAACTCGCCTGTGCCCGCTGCCGGTCTGCAGCCACGTGTCGTCCACGGGCGGGGGCACCGGCGTGGAGACGGTGCTGGTGCTGATGTCGCCGATGATGTTCAAGGCTTCTTTCAGAGCGTGGTACATGCGCAGCATGTCGTCCCGCCGCTGCGCCTGGTCGGCCGACTCCTCCATCAGGCTGTTCTGGTCGGCCGAGGAGTACAGGTAAGCCAAGAGCTCCGAGTGGATGAAATCCTTGGTCTTAAAAGGAAAAAAAAGGCCAAGTCAGCCCGGAAAGCGCCAAACCCGGGGAGCGGGAACGGTCCGGCGGCCGCGGTCACGCCGGCACCCGAATCCCAAGCGCCTTCCCCCCGCAGAGCTGCTCCAACTCAAAGGTGTAAAAACGGATCCGAAACTCCTCAAATCCCGCCGCTCGGCGACGGCCAGGATTCCCAGAGAACCCCGAAATCCCCGGCTCGGGTTCTCCCTTCGCCCCGAAGGGACCCCCCACCTCCCCCCCCCCCCCCAACTCACGTTATTGATCATGAGGTGCATGATCGTCTTTGGCATGAGGTCGCGGATGGATTTGTTGATGATGCCCACGTAGGAGTCGACGAGGTTGCGGATGGTCTCCACCTGGCGCTCCAGCTGGGGGTCCATGGAGAAGGTGTTCTCCTGGGCGCCGTCCTCGTTCTCGGTCTGCTCGGGGAGAGCGGGGAGGCAACTCACCGCCGGGGAGGGAGAATCCCCTCCGCTCCACGCTCCTTCCCACCCTCGCCCATCCCAGGAGGGCGCTTTTTGACGCCCGGGCTTTTATCCCGAGGCCCGGAACGACAACACCCACCGGCTGGGCACCGCCGAGGTTCGTCCTCTCCCCCGGGACCGCCCCGGCCCCCAGCTCCGGGGGTGGGGCAGCGCCCCGCGGCCGCCGCGTTCGCCCAAACCCCGCCGGGTGCTTACTTGGTCTTTCTCCGGGTAAACCCCGGCCCGGAGGAAGGAGGCTTTCCAGCTGTCCACGTCTTCCTGGGAGTCGCAGGCCAGCTCGATCTGACGGAGATCTTTGTACACGTTCCTAAAGCAGGAGCGGAGCGCGGCGGCGGGGGGGTGAGCGCCGCGGAGGGCGAGTCGGGGGAGCCCCGAGGGAGCCCCGAATCCCTCCGGAACAACTAGGTCAATACTGACAAGCTGCTTTTTCCGTCGGAGAAATCCTTCCCCCCTGCCAGACCACAGGCGCTCCGGGCTCCGCGGCCTTTGGACCGGCGAGGCCCGAGGGAAAAGCAAAACCCCCCAGGCCGGGAACCGCGGCGCGTTTTCCGGCAGCGCTGCGAGCCCGGCGCGGCACCCGGGGAGCGAAGGGATCCCGGGAGGTCCCGGCCGCCGCCCGCTCCCGCTCCCAGCCCTTACCTCTGCTCCGTGTTGAAGATGGCAAAGACGTGCTTGTTAGACATAAAGCCCTTCTCCACGTCGCGGATTTTCAAATTATCCAAAGGCAACATGTATTTCTTCTCTTTCTCCTGGGCGAGGGGGACGAGAGGGAGGGCGGGATGAGAGCGAGCGGGCGCGGCTCCGCCACCCCGAGCAGAGGGAAACCCCGACGTTTCCCGAGGGCTCGCCCCCCCCCCCCAAAAAAAAGGCCACCAAGACGCGCTTTGGGGCTCAGCCCCGAGAGCTTTACATGGGATGGAGCGACCTGCCCCCCCCCCCACCGAATCGGCACCGCTCCGGATCGCGGCTCCGGCACGGAGCGCCGCTCCCCTTTTGGGGCGTCCCTCGGCCTTTTTCCTGGTAACGCCGAAGGGATTTGGGCCCTTGGGGCTCCGCTGCCTTCCCTCGGCACGGGAGGGGGTCAGCTCCCCCAGAACCCACCCTGGGACCCCAAGAATTTTCCACACACACACACACACACACACCCCCCCCAGGTGCCCGGCCCTGCCGGAGGGGACGGTTGGAAGGAGCCGGGGGCCTCCCCGGCGCTGCCGAAACGCCACATCTGGAATTGTTTAGAGCAGCTCCAGCTCCGCTTTGTCTCCAGATGCTGCGCACACGGTCCCAAAAAGTGACGTTCGCCTTTGTAGAGAGGCCACGAACCCAAAGCCTTCCCCCCCCCCCCCCCCCCGCCACCCCCCTTCCACCGCCGCCCCACACTCCTCCTCATGATTTCCTGAAAAACCCACAACTTTTTTCCAGACTGGATTCGGTTGCAAGGACTTTGCCACGTCAGAAGAGAGACAAAGCAGTTTCCTTTCGCCCATCGGGCTTCTCTCCTTATTAAAAAAAAAAAAAAAAAACCAAAAAACCAAAAACCAACCAAAAAAAAAAACAAAAAAAAAAAAACAAACCCCAAAACCAAAACAAACGGGAGGGGGAGAAATTAAAAATAAAAACCCACCCCCCGTGGATGCCGTGGGAAGCCGGAGACTCCAGCCCAGCCTGCCCAGTGTTCAGACTACCTGTTCAGGAGGGTTTGAAGTTGTACAGTAGTCTGCACATTGGTTAGAGCGGGTTTGGCCGAGCAGCGCCCCAGCAGCACCCCAGCACCGCAAGGTAAGGCGGGGAGCGAGCCCGGGTCCGGCCCTTTTCGGGGCCATTTCGTCCCGTTTTTGCTCCGACTCGTGGAGGCGGCGTGGTTTTGGGTTGGGTTTTGGTATTTTGGGGGTTTGGGGTTTTTATTTATTTTTGCGTTGTTGTTGTTTTGGGTTGGTTTTTTTTTTGGTTTGGGGTTTTTTTTTTTGGTTTGTATTTTTTTTTTTTTTTTTTCTGCCTCGGCGGTGCCGAGCGGGAGGGCAGAGCCGAGGCCGGGGCGGCGGGGGGGGGGGGACACACACAGCGCTCCCCACTCTTGCAGCAGGGAAGCGAGAGGGTGGGCTGGACACCCCACCACCCCACCACCCCCCCCCAAAAGCCCAGGGTGCCGGCTTAGCAGCTCCCAGCGGTTCGGTTTTTTTTGAACGGGGGGTGGAGGGGATTTGGAGGAGGGGGGGGGGATGGCAGCAGGGGGAGAACTGAGCTTGCAAAAGACAGAGCCTCATTCATCCCCGGGGCGGCTGGTTCTCATTACCCGCCGCGGAGGGGCCAGACGGGGCCCCCCCCCCGGCCCCCCCCCCCCCCCCCCAGCGAGGCCTCTGTGCAGGAAACCAAGGGAGCCCCGGCGGCCGAGGTGGGGGGGGGGGGGGGCTTTAGCAGCTCAACATGTTTCCTTCTCTTTTAGGAGGCTGATTTAAAAAAGGGGGGGGCTTGGGGTGGGGAAAAGGGGGTAAAAATCTGCCTCGGTGGCGGGGGGGGACACACACGTTCACCTTCGCAGCTCGCTCGGGAGATAAAGGATGAACAAAGGGAACGGGGGCGGGATTTGCTCTCATCCAGCTGCCGGGCGGCTCCCGGGAAATAAAAAGTTGTGTTCACGTCTCATTTTTCTGACCGGCGTGGCGGGCTCTGGCGAGGCAGCGGCCGCAGGGAACCCCCCCGTGTCCCCCCAAAACGCCCCCGCAGAGCCAGCGCCCCCCCCCCCCCCCCGCCCGCTGGGGTATCTGGCCGGGAGGCCGATGAAGGGGAAAAGGCGAGACCAGGGACCGGTTTTCAGATCGTGGGGTTGGAAAAACTGGAAAAAGCCTCTGAAAGCGGCGCGGCGGCGAGCACGGTGCCGCCGAGGAGGGGGGGCTCCGGTGCCGGCGGCTCGGCAGGGAAGGGGCCGGTTCCTGCTGCCACCCCCCCCCCGCCCTCCCCGAAGGTTGAACCCAAAGAAATCACTTTGGGTTTGGGCGGTGAAATGCCGTTTCCAGCCCCCGGCACGTCCAGCCCAAGGGCTGGGGCAGCAGATCCCCCACCCCTCCCCACCTCCTCACCACCCCCCCCCCCCAAAACGGGTCCGGGAGCAGCAGCAACCCCTTCCCAGACACACAGCAGGGAAAAAGAAGGGGTCCTGAAACCCTGGGAGCGGAGGGAATGGGGGTTCCCTCCCCGTGCCTCAGTTTCCCCACGCTCACAGGGTGGCCCTGGAGGGGGGGGGGGGGGGGGTCGGTGGCTGGGGGGGGGCCGGACAGCGGGCAGCGCCAGCTCCTGCCACCCCCGCGCCCCCCAATTCCTTCCAGTTTCAAGATCTTTTCCCCGCTCAGCAGCGGCAGCTCGGCCCCGGCGCGGGGATACGAGCCCCAGCGGCCACCTCCAAACCGGGAACGCCGCGTTCAGACGACGCACGGCACAACCCCACGGGGGTCAGCCCTGGGGGGGGGAGCTTGGTGACAATAAACCGATGGTCCCAACCGGGTTAAAGGCCGAGTTTTCCTTCAGCCGCAGCCGAGCCCCAGGCGGCGCTGCCGGTTTGCCTTCCCCCAGGACCAGGATGAGAGAGTTTCCCTCCTGCCCACCCCGCATTGCTCCTCTGGCTTTGCTGGGCTGGGGGTGGTTAAACTGGGGGGTGGGGTGGTTAAATTGGGGGCTGGGGTGGTTAAACAGGGACCCGGGGTGGTTAAACTGGGACCCGGGGTGGTTAAACTGGGGGCTGGGGTGGTTAAACTGGGACCTGGGGTGGTTAAACTAGGACCCGGGGTGGTTAAACTGGGGGCTGGGGTGGTTAAACTGGGGGCTGGCGTGGTTAAACAGGGACTCGGGGTGGTAAACTGGGACCCAGGGTGGTTAAACTGGGGGCTGGGGGTGGTTAAACTGGGACATGGGGTGGTTAAACTGGGGGCTGGGGTGGTTAAACTGGGGACTGGGATGGTTAAACAGGGACCCGGGGTGGTTAAACTGGGACCTGGGGTGGTTAAACAGGGACCTGGGGTGGTTAAACTGGGACCTGGGGTGGTTAAACAGGGACCTGGGGTGGTTAAACTGGGGACTGGGGTGGTTAAACTGGGACCCGGGGTGGTTAAACTGGGGGCTGGGGTGGTTAAACTGGGGGCTGGGGTGGTTAAACAGGGACCTGGGGTGGTTAAACCGGGACCTGGGGTGGTTAAACTGGGGACTGGGGTGGTTAAACTGGGACCCGGGGTGGTTAAACCGGGGGCTGGGGTGGTTAAACTGGGACCCGGGGTGATGGGACTGGGATGGGACCGGGAGGTCCCCGATCCTCCTCGGAGGTCTGGCCACCCCCAGGCCCGGCGGCCGGATCCCGCAGCCCCCCCAGTGTCTCCCACTTTATCTGTGTTTACACAATCCCCAGCTCCGGAGGAGCCTCTGGAGATGGGGGGGGGATGGAATTTGCTGGTTGGGATCTTGCAGCAGCCACAGGGCACCCTCCAGAGGAGTCCCCCGCTCCTGCACGCCGCCAGACCCACCCCGTTAATTAATCCCGGGCGCTAATTCTCACACCCTCCAGCCCCACGAATCCCACCCCCCCACACCTCTCCCCGCTCCCGCCTACCTCCTCGTCCTTGTACCAGGAGAGCGACTCGGCCGTCAGCACGAACCAGTACTCCTTGGAGCCGCCTTTCATGATGCTGATGTTGTTGATGGTCAACCAGCCCCTGCGGATCACCTGGAGGCAGCGGCACGGCGGTGGGGAGCGGAGGGGAGGAAGGGAGAAGAGGTTACGGGCTACTGCGGGGTCTCCCGGGGCGCGTCCCCCGAACGGGGAGCAAGGCACCTCAACCCAGCAGCTCCCCCCGACCCTCCACTGAAAGCCCCAGCCTCAGCAAAAGAAAGACCCTCAACCAGGCGGATTTTTGAGGACACACACACACGCACACACACACACACACCCTCTTATCTGGCAGGGAAGCTGGCAGCACGTTTAGGGGGACGCCTGGAGCTCTTCTAGCTCCCAAAGCCCCGGCGAGAGAAGCAGCGAGCCCTCACCCACGCGCACGGTCGGACCCCGACCCGGCTCCCCGGGGGCTCGGCCAGCGGCAGCCCGCCCAGGAGAGGGGCCCGAGAGCCAAAGCTCCAGCGCCCCGAAAGGGATGAGACGGGAATTCCAGGGTGCGGGAGAGGAGCGGAGCTGCCCCGGGGCTGGAGGGGGGGGTGGGTGTTACTGTTTTGGGGTGTCCCGCAGCGCCGGGAACCCCTGTAAAAAGCAAACCTCGGCCGCCGCGCCGCCCCGCGCTCGAGGCAAGGGGAGGTCTAGCGGAGCCGAGCCGAGCAGCCCCCCCCCCCCCCCCCCCACCTCAGCTCAGAAACGACCAACTTACCCAGCGCGGCGGCTCCCGGAGCAGCTCTCCCCATCCCCGGGATCCCCGCGAGCGCCTGCCCCCGCCGAGCGCCGTCAAAGCGGCCCCCGGCCTCTTTAGAAAGGAGGAATCCCGCGTTCCTCACCCCAAAACCCGCTCCCCGGCGGGACCAGCCGAGCCGGCAGCCCCCCCCCCACACCCCGAAGGGCTCCCTCGCAGCCTCACGGCCGGGCCCCCCCTCGCAACGCGCGCCCAAGCGAGATTGCCGAAGCGTGGTGGTGCAAGCCGCCGTTTTTTTCACGAGGAACCGCGTTCTCCGCAGCGTTCCCTCTCCTCCATCGGCCCCGGGGAGCCGCAGCCGGTCCCTGCGGCACAGCCCTCGCTCCACCGGCCCACGCCTGTCCCGGCACAGTCGGAACCTCGAGGGGAACAACCCGACCGCGGCCAAGGAGGGTCCCCGCGCCCCTTAACGGCTTCCCCGAGACGAAAAGTCCTCGGGGAACAACCCCACCGTCGCTGGGTGAGCCTCGGCGACGGCACCGCCTCACCAGGAATCACCCCAAACCCCTCGCAGCCGCGAGAGCGGGGCGACGGGGACGGGCTGGGGGCTGGAATCGCGCCTACCCTTGAGTCTGGAGCAGCCAGGGCTGGGCTGGGACTAGCGAGGGTGAATTTTTTTCCTAGTCCCATCCCGAACCCCAAAGCCTGGCTCATCTGTCCCTTCGCTTTGCCAGAAGAAAAAGGGGGAGAGAGCGGGTGCGTGGAGTCAGGCCGCCGACCGGGCTCAAACCACGCCAAGAGGGGTTAGACGGGCTGCCTTCCCCCGGCACAGCCCCCAGGTTTTGGGGCAAACCGTGGGTTTTCTAAAGCTTTTCGAAGGCAGGCAGGATTGCGCTGCGCCTGGCGGGGTCCCTCCGTTGTTCTGGGAGGAGCTGGGGGACCGGGAGGAAGGGCACGGCTCTGAGCAGGATTAAAGCGCAGGTGCAAAGCGGGGATGGGGGGGGGGGTCCCCAAATCCGGCTGCTTCTGCTGTCACACACACACCCACCCCCCCACCCCCCTTTCCTGGGGTGCCGGGGCTCTGCGCTGGAAGCAGAAAGGGTGTGGGGGGGTGTGAGCCCTTCCCGGGGCAGGAGCAACGCCGACCGCTGCCAGAGCCCGAAAAACCGCCCGCTCCTGTAAAACCCGACTTAGTTAGGGAGAGCCGAGCCGAGCGGGGAGGTAGCACAGCACATGAACCCCCACCACGCACACAGACAACGCTCCCCCCCCACCCCCCGGCCCTGCTCAGCAGCCTGGCACCCACACGCGTGTGTTCCCGGGACGTGAGCCGTGTCCCGGGCTGTTTTTGGGGGGACGGGGGGGGCTTTTCCACCCCAGCGCTTCACAGGGGTTAGTGCCACCACACAGGTTAGTTAATGGGCAGACGGGAAGGGGGGGGGGTGGTGGAAATGCACCTTGGGGGGGGGGGTGGGGGTTGATTTGAGTCAGTCCAAAGCATGGATGGGAGGGAGAACGACCGACCCTTGCGGTTAAGCAGAGAAGAGTTAAGACACGAGCGAGACGCGGAGTTTGTTACGGCTCGTACGGGAACCAGCCCTGAGCAGCCGCCCCCGTAGACCCGGGCAGGGCTTTTAAGCTCCACTCCGGGATTAAACGTGTCAAACGGAGCCGGCGCCGGCCCCTTTCGTGCCGAGGCTTTTCCGTGCGCCGTGGGGGGGAACACCCCGTCGGGAGGGACGGGGCTCGGGCCGCTCTGGTTTTGCGGCTGCCGACGTAAAAGCCGCGACAAAATCCGCCGTGTTAGGCACAGGCAAAGCGCGGTGCACCGGCGGGCACAGGCAGCTAGAGCTAAAACTTAACTCGTACAGATTTTTCTGGTGAGGGGAAGGAAGGAGCCCTGAAATTAAGACAGCAGAGGTTGTCAGATTAAAGATTTCGCCTTCCGATTCGCTCTGGCATGTTTGAGAGCCCCTGGTTTGCGTTTCAAAACCA
Organism: Tyto alba; assembly: GCF_018691265.1. Lineage (NCBI taxonomy): Eukaryota > Metazoa > Chordata > Aves > Strigiformes > Tytonidae > Tyto > Tyto alba. The sequence goes on along the minus strand of NW_024881282.1, from coordinate 32,651 downwards.
TCTCTGAATTTGAACCGAGCCCGGTTTTAAAGGAACTGAGGAGTGGGGAGATGGAGCAGCCGAGGGGATCGGGGTGAAGGAAGGGCAGAGGGAAAAGGTCCAGCAGCAAAGCGAGTCCTGCGAGCTGGGCTGGAGGCTCGGGCAGGTGCTGGGTCAGGTTTGGAGGGGATGGGAACAGGGGATGTGCCGTCAGGGCGGCTCCGAGATGCGAGGAGAGATCCGAAGCGGGAGCGTAGAGGGAGCCCGGAGCGTCAGAGAAAAACCAAGATTTGATTTATCGGCTAAAGGGCAGAGGAGGGGAGGGCACCCTGCAGAGCCAGCCACCCCCGCCGCGCGCTGGCTCGAGGACCCAGGACACCCTCTGCATTTGGGGATAGAGGAGGAGGAGGAGGAGAGAGGAAGGCTGAGCCACAGTGCCTGGCACCGAGCAGCAGAGCGGAGAGCCCAGAAAGAAGTTCCTTTAAGACCGACTCATCTAGGCGAGAGCTTTTCGGGCTCGTAAGCCGGGCAAGCTCTGGGCAGAGGGGCTCCAGCGCTCTGCCCGGCTCCGAATCAGAAGCCGCCCGGCCCCGGGGCTGGCGCCTGGAATCCTTTTAATTGTCAGATCTCCACCTTCCCGTCACCCGGCACGACCACGTCCGCACAGCCAGTGATGGGAGAGCGGCCCTGCGCAGAAATCATCGCGGGGGGAGGCAAGGGACAGGCCCTGGGGGGGATGATGTTCCTTTGGTTTTTGCAGCAACGTCTGGACGGTGCTAAAAGAAAATGGAAGCGTCTGAACGCAGTGGGAAGAGCTGGGAAAGGGGCACGGGGGGTCGTGTGTCGCCCCCCCCCCCCCCCCCTCAAGGCTGCGGTGGGAAAACCTCGGGGTTTCACAGGGCAGAAGGTACAAACCCCCCCCCCCGGGGAAGAGCGGGACGGGCGCCGCCTCGCCCCCGCGTCCCTCCCGCCTTTCCGCTGGGACGGGGGCTGCTACAGCCGCCTCCTAAAAACCCGGTTTTGAGACAAAAAAAGCGCGCGGCGCCCGAGCTCCTGCCGCTCTGCCGCGGGGGCAGCCGACTCCAACCTTCTGCCTCCATCCACCGGCCCGGCGCCCACCCCCAGCTACAGGAACCCCCGTTATTTTCCTTCCCCGGGATGAGATTTGGGTGCTGAGCCCACCCCCCCCCCTCCCGAGGGACCAAGGCAATGCCCGAAGCCGTTGCCCGCGAGGCCATAAAAGCCCCAATCGGGGGTTTGGAGGTTGTTTCCCTCTCAGACACTTCCATTTTCTCAGACCGCCCGCGCGATGCTCAGCTCCAAGCCCGGAGCAAGGGGGGCCGGGACCCCCCCACACCCCCCCGGAGGGGATCGTGCGACGGCAGACAGGGAAATTCTCTTCCATTCGGAGGCAACGCTGCCCTCCGCCTCCCCAGAAGTGAGTGCGCTTGCGGAAAAGCTCGCTGCTGGCTGAATGACGAGGCTCCGAGCGGCCCAAGATCCCCCAAAAGTTTGCCTCCTCCAGCTGCCAACAGCTGGGAGCCGAGGCACTCCTGCTTCTCGCCGGATTTCTGCGTGCCGCCGGGACTGGTAAATCCACGGGCAGCCGGCCCAAAGCCAGGACCCCGCCTCAAGCCCCACCCCCCCCTCCCCACACACACACAAAAAAAAAAAAAAAGGCAGCTTGGGGGAGGGAACGCACCTCCAGCCCCCCCGGGGCAGCTGCTGCAAACGGGGAGGGGGGGGGGGGGGGTGATGCCTCCCCCAAAACGCGGGCAGAGCGACTGCCCGGCCCCCAGCCCCTGCCACCACCCGACGGGAACCGCGTCCCGCCGCGGCAGCCCGGTGCTAAAACCCCAACGGGTTTGGCTTCTTGCTTCCCAAGGGCCAGCAAAACCAGTACTCACGCCTTGAATCCCAGCTTCCAGCTCTCCCTGATCCCAGCGAGTCCAGGCAGGTGCCGGGCAGCACGGGCAGCCCCACAGCCATGGTGTGGGCAGGGATCAGCCCCGAGCCCGTGGGGGTTTTTTTGGCCACAGAAGAGCCCAGGCGTGGGGATGAAGGGGTCAGACCGAATTTCCACCTCTAGACTAAACCCCCGGAGCCCGGTCGCTCCCCTCGGGGGGGATCCTGCCCTTCCTCAGCGCACTCAATTCTGGGGAGCGAGAGGAGTCGTTCGGGGCCTGGAAGGTTTTTCTGGCAGGGCCACGTCCATCACTGGGTGTCGTCCACCAGCACTATCACACTATGTGGGTACTTACCAGTATCTCACCCTTTAGGTGCGCAAAATTAAGGGGGGGGGGGGAAAAAAAAAAAAAAAAAAGCAGGACAAGGAGACAGAAGAGTGAAGAAAAACGAAGTGATGGAAGGGAGAAGAGAGCAGGAAGCACAAAAATGGTAGGAAAAAGCAGAAAAACAGCAAAAGAAAAACAGTTACATGCTATTAATTATAATTTTACAGTGTTAATATTTCATTACATTCTTTCCAAACGAGAGGCAATGTCTGCGTTAGGTACTGCAAGACCTAACACCATGCAGGGGGGGCACTCCCAGTGCTGCTCTCAGTCCCGCGCACCGGCCAGCAAAGACCCTGCGGGAGCGGGAGGCTGCACGACGAGCCGGAGCCGAGGGGGCCACGGCTGGTCCCCGTCCCCGCCGCCCCCCACCCCGAGGGCTCGTCTGGATCGACGTGGGGGGGGTGGGGGGGCAGGACGGGGTGGGTTAGGCCAGCCCTTGCCCGGGGCTCCTCCGGCAGTATGCGTGCCACCCGGTTTGTCCCGGCTGCTTTTAGACGAGCTCCGGCGGAGCAAACGCTCCCGCTCGGGGAGCCGGAGCTCCGTCTTTCCCATCTCCAGCCCCAGCGTGAAATATCCCCCCCAAGGAAGGATTTAGGTGGATCAATTCAAACCCTGCTTTTAGACGAGCTCCCGCGGAGCAAACGCTCCCGCTCGGGGAGCCGGAGCTCCGTCTTCCCCGTCTCCAGCCCCCCGTGTGAAATATCCCCCCAAGGAAGGATTTAGGTGGATCGACTCGAATCCCGATTTCAGAGCTGCGAAACGCAGCTCCGGGTTGCTCCGATCGCTGCCGGGGTGGGAAATCCTGGAGAGCTACCTCTGCCCCACGCGACGAGGGAGGGCCGGGGCGCCGGCGGCCGTACCTGATTGGGGATGGCTCTTTTCTTGTTCGTCTGGGTGTTCCTTTGCTGCGCGCTGGGAGAACAACAACGGGGAGAAAAAAAAAAAAAAAAAAAGCAACTTTAGGCCGGGAAGGCGAAGCAAAGCGACCAGCGCTCCGAGCCCACGACACGCTTCCCACCCCCCGGAATGCCGTAAGGAAGAGCTGAGTCCAAAGGGGAAGCCCGTCACGTAAAACCGAAGCGCGACCACCCAGGCTCCGCGCTGCCAGCACGCCGCGATGCGGACGGAGGAGCCCCTTTCCCGAGTTTTGCCCAGGACAGAACACACACGAGGCAGCAGTGCCGAGGGAGGGGGACGGGGCTTTCCAACCCGGACACCTTTATCTCCTTCCTTACAGTCCTTATCTCCAGGTATTTACGAGCCCGCCCGTTCCAGCGGGGCGAGGCTGTCGCTCGCAGGAGAGGAAACACCGAGGGATTTCTGCCGGTGACCCCAGCCGAGCCGATGCACCCCAGAAAGCTCATCTCCAGAAAGACCTGCAGCCTCCTCGTCCCCCCCCCACCACCCCAGGTCGGAAAAAAAGCATACCTGCACCAGAGGGAAAGCTACCTGTCTCTCCTGAGCAACCCAAGAGACGAGGGGCGAGGTGCGGGACGTAACCGTTAGTCAGGAGCAGGAATAAAATCCATGAAAACAGTTAGAATAACGGCGGGACAACCCCCCGGAGCAGCAGTTTACATGCACAAACGGGGTCCTTTCCCTCGGGAAGGTGACTGTGGGATGGCACCCACCGTCCCACCGACCCAGGGCGTCCCCGGCCACCGTCCCCCCCGACCAGGGGAGGTCAGGAGATCGTCCTCTGCCTGCCCCGATCCTCACGGTTCCTCCCTAAACCCTCGGCCACGAGGCGAGCCGGGCGCCCGGTCCCGAGCCAGCCCCGGCGTCGCGGCAGCCCGGACGGGAGCGGGAAGTTCTCCCGCGGCTGAGCTCCACCGCACGCGCCAATCCGAAAGCGGCCGAGTTTGGAGAAAAAGCCTCTCCAGGTCCCAGCCAACGTTCCCTCCGGGCTGCGGGGAGGGGAAGGTGCAAGAGGGGCTGCCCCAGCCGCTCCGGGACATGCTGCGTGAGCGGGTACCCACCCTGTCGCGACGTGCTGCTCAGTGTAACAGCTGGGGAGTGGGAGAGGTTCAGAGGAGTCCGGAGGAAAGAGGGAGATGATGGTTCAAAGGAAAAACAGGAGAGATTAGGAGAAGAGGAAGGAACTGCGAATGAAGGTGAAAAGCAGAGACGTAAAAAAAGGGGGGGGGGGGGGGGGGAAATGAAACCAAGAGGAAGACTAGGTGAATTTGAAGAGGAAGAGGCGGAGGGGGCACTGTCTGGCGAAGGGGACGACAAGCTCCGGGCAGAGCCGCTCGCCTTCGCTCCTTCTGCGCGGGGACACCCGAGGGGGAGCTCTGGGCGCTTCCGAAAAGCTACCGCCCGGTTTGGGGCCGCGCCGATGGAAAACGCTAGCCCATCCTCTGGCCGAAACCGCTAAGCCCGTCCTCTGGCCCAAAATCCTCCGGGCGAAAGGCGAAGCTGAAGGAAGACAGCCTTCCAGGAGAGCCCCGCTCCCGGCCCTGGCCTCGCCCGCCGGGGCAGAGGGTTAGGGGGGAGAAGCTCCAAGATGGGGAGACATTTCTGCCCGTTCCAGGCCCAGAGCTCCACTGGGACACGGGAGAGTCGTTTCGCCTCCCCTTCGTGCGCCCAGCGGGCCTCGGGAAATTCCCGCTCTCTGCTGAAGGGCAGCAACGGCCTTAACGACCTTAATTCAGCGGCCTTAACGACCTTAATTCACCCCCCCCCAGCGCCCCTGCGAGCGCAGTTCATCTGTCTGAGGCCGAACAACCCGACCCCAGCTTTTCAGGCCGGCTGCCCTAACGAGCAGCGTTAACACGAAGCCCGTTTTGGGCTAAGGTCTGCGGAATGACGCGGGGCGGCTCAGATCTCCAGGCCCTCAAACGCCGGCCGGGCGGCAAGGAGAGAAGCGGAGCTCCCGCACCCCAAATCTGGGAGAAGTGGGGTGAAGAAGGTGCCGTTTTGGTGAATTACGGTGGGACGTGGGAGACTCCCCCGCCAGTTTTGCCCGGCGGCGACCCCGGAAGGGTCACGTAACCCGCACGCCTCCGTGGGGACAGGACCACGAACCTCATTGACAGAGCCCGAGGACCCAGCCCACCCATCGATTACGTACTTGGCAAATCCGATGAAGTCTTCGTGGTTAGTGTTGATGTAAGAGAGCTCGATGTCGATCAGCAGGAGAATCTGGAAGGAGGCGTGGGTGTCAGGAGTCGCCCAGAGCAGCCTCGGGGCTGCGCCCGGGGCCGTTGAGATTGGAGGGGGGGGCTGGTCCAGGGCTTGGCTCCCCGCTCGTCACCACCGCGCGAGCTCACCTGGTCCTTCGTTTTGCCTTCCCGTTCCCTGATGTGAGTGGTGACGATCCTCTCCGTCTCCTCTCGTAACCTGGGGTAGGAACCAAGCTGAAAAGAAAGGGAGAAGGCCGGGGAAAAAACCGCTGCTGAGGGGACCGTGGCAGCCTCCGGTGCAGAAAGCCAGCGCCAGGAGCCGCTCACGAAGGGGACGGAGCCGGGGACGGGGCTGAGCCCCAGTTCTGCCGCGAGGACACAACCGGGGCTCAAGGGTGGGAAAAAAAAAGCGACAGACTCGATTCTCTTCACTAGATCCGACAAGATCAGCGGAATCCCCCCCCCCCTCCCGGGGCAGGGCGGGGTGGGGGGGGGTGGCCTTCGAAGCAGTGCCAAACGCACAAGTCCAGATTTTAACTTATTTTTAACTTCCCACCCTCGGAGCCCCCGGCCAAGCGGATCCGGGTTTTCACGGCACGAAGCGCGAGCTACGGCTAAGCCAGGCAAAGGAGGTGGGATCTCAGCAACGCGAGGAGCGTTTTTTTAGCTTTTGCTGTTACGGGGTGGGGGGGGAGGGCGAGCAAACACCTGGGCAATATGTGGCGGCAGGACCCGTGCCGCGAAGCCGAGTCAAGGCTACGTCTGCGTTTGCCGGCGCTTCCTGACAATTCAGGTGCCGGGAGGGAGGACACGGCGTCCCCGTCCCCCCCCCAGAAATTAGGGACAACCTCGTGGTCGAGCTCACTTTGGTTGGCTGGGTCCTGGGAGCAAACATATTCCAGGTGTTCGGATTAGACAATAAGGGAGATGAATTAAGACCCGTTACCTTTTCGGCACACTTTTTAATGACCGTGGCCAGCTCTGAGACCACCAGATCAACACACTTCAAACTGGGCTCTTTAAGCTTTACAATCTGTTTTTTCACTATGGCTTCAAAGGCCATGTCGGGCGTGAAGAGCCCCGTCCTGCACCATGCAGAGAGCGAGAGCGAAACACCAAGTGGAGTGCAGGGGGCGGGAAAAATAGCAACAAAGACAGAAAAGAAAAGAAAAAAAATGAGATTTTTTTATAAAAAAAATTAAGGTTAGTAACGTGCAAAGGGAAAAGCTGCAGTGCCTGCCTGAGAAATTCCTTCGGGTCCCTGGGAGCTGTCGGGGTGATCGGGCCCCTCTCGGCTGCCCCCCGTCTCGCAGGCAGCACGGGCAGGCTCAGCCCCGGACCCCAAATTCCCCGCGGCTCCGGGGGCTGTTTTACCGATCCGGGAGGGGGGGGGGGGGTAAACCGCAGGAGGGCAGCGCTGCCGGAGCGCAGGAAAAAAACCCGGAGAGGCTCCTGGCTTCTCCCAAGACTGGAATTACACCAGCCCCAACGCTAGGAAAAAAAAAAACTGAATTTCCACTCGGCTTTTGAGGGGAGAGCCTCCCTTGTTTGAGACGGAAGGAATTTCGGCGGGAAGCGCTGGCTTCTCCACAGCACCCAGAGCGCAGCCAACCACGCTGGAAACGAGAGAGAGCGGAGAAACCCTGACCCACCAGCAAACCCCCACCGGTCCTACCGCTTACAAAACCAGGGCAGCGTTTAAACTGTTCTGCTCTGCAAAAGCACTCTGGGCAGCGAACATCGCGGATAATTCCATGTTCTCAGCTGGGTGCAGCTGAATTTATTGATTTTTTTTTTTTTTTGTTAAGTAACCGAAGGATTGGAAGGAGAGAGGAGCTGGTTTTCCTGCCCCCTTTTCGGTTTAAGGCGTATCTTCTGGCGCTGCCAGAACGAGGTTAAAAAACAAAGAGTCGCTCCGAGAAGCCGGTTATTAAATATGGAAATGGCCCATTTATCCAGCTTCAGGGTAATTAACACCTCCACCGAAAAAAAAGACAATATGGGGGGGGGGGAGAGGGGGGGTGCGATAGGGAGGGAACGACCTTTTTGAAATGGAAATGTGCTTGTTATCAAGCAGCTTATTAATTGCAGACACCGTGCGCCGCGGGATTTGCAGGCAGGAGCTGCGGGATTTGCAGGCACGCCCACCAGACCGTTTTGCCAGAAGTGCCGTCCCCGGCTTTTGTCTCTCTCTCCCCGTTCCCGGGATTCCCAGAGTGCAGCGAAGCAGCAGTTTAAAATTGCGGCTTGAGAAAAAAAAAAAAAAAAACCACGTGCTACGAGAGGTACCGGGATCCAAGAGCAGCCTGCCCGCCTGCCTGGCTCCTGCCGGGATCAAAGCCTCGGCAGCCCCCCCCCCGCTAACCTGCCCCGGAGAGCCCCTCGCTGCCGTCCCTGGGAGGGGGACGGTCCCGGGAGGCCACGTCTCCTGTCGAGCGTCCCCAGAAATCCCGAGCAGCTCCGTCGGGGTGCCCGGGGAGCTCGCCAGCGACGTCCCGGGTGATCCGTCCTTGGCCGATCCCCTCAGCCGAAGGCAACAGGGAGGACTCCAGGTGACGAGACAGGAATCAAAGCTCAGAAATATCCAATTTGCTTAGGGGGCTCCCGGATTTTATTATTTTTCCTTCCTCTTTTTTTTTTCTTTTTTTTTTTTGGAGGGGAAACCAGGCAGGGCAGGCAGGTTAGAGCATCACTCCTGCTTCCCCATCCCACTGGTAGGAAGGGGCTGGACGGCGTCCAGCCGGTTCAATACCTTACTGGTACACTGTCTAACTGTATTGATTAACTCCTGAATAACGAGGTCGACACACTTCAGACAAGGCTCTTTCAGCTTCACCACCTGCTTTTTCACAATGGCCTCGAATGCCAAATCTGGGGTGAAGAGCCCCGTCCTACAGGAATCCGCGGGCGGGGCGAGAGGGCAGAGACATGGCAGAGGAAAAAAACAAAATGGGTGATCAGGTTTGGAGGCGACCGGCCACGTCCTGGAGAGCAATTCCCTCCCCAGCGCCGTGAGCTGGGGCATCCCCGGGGTCCTGGAGCCACGGCATCGCTGAACCCCGCTTTTCCCCTCGCCGTCGGGGGCTGCCACAACCCCTCAGAGGGGATGGGGTGCTGGGACATCTGCCCCCCCCCCCCCTTCCCCAACCTCACGGCAGCACCCTCCAACCCCTCCAGCACCCCGAATTCGGGTGCTACTTCCCACGAGAGCCCAGGTGCATCGGCACTGCGAGGAAATGGGATTTTTTTGGCGGTGTTTAGGGAAAACGGATAAAACCAGGAGCAGGTCAAGCGCCTCCTGGGGAGAGCGTTAAAGCGAAGAGAAGGAACTCTACGTTTCTCTTCTCCTGTCACAGCACCGGGCCAAGGGAGAGGACTGGCACGGAACGCCGCTCCGTTTTGGGGTCCGGGATCCCCGCCCCGGTCTGGTCTGTGCCGAGCAGACACGGCGCTCCCCGACGAGGCCAGGCCCCGGAGCCCTCCTTCAGCGAGAGGGTTTAACTCACGTTCCCTGCCTTTACTCCCAAGGTCATTCCTTCCCCCGCTTACAGGAATGCAAGAGGAAAGATAAAGGTTATTTTAGTGGCTGAACTGAAGGCACGAGGCGGGGGGGGGGGGGGCGGTTTCAGCTCAGGGTTTTGCGTTGCAGCCTCCCCCGGGGCGAGCCCGGCTCGGCCGAGTTACCCCTCGAACGCTCTCTGAAAATCAAGGGCCGTCCGTTTTCAGAGAACGCTGGTCTCCACGAGACACCCACAGGTAATCGCCGCTCCCCCCCAGGGAAGCTCCGGCCGCAGGCGCCCCGCGGAGCCGGCTCACCCATCCACCCTAAGGCGCGCAGCGCCCGCGCCGCTCCGATACTTGCCTCACGCCGTGGATGTTTTTAATCGCGTAGCTTATTTCTCGCCTCAAATCCTTCTCGTCAAACTCCATCTGAATGGCGGGGGGGGGGGGGGGGGGGGGGGGGGGGGAAAGCCCCGGTTACGATTTTGACAGCAAGCGGCTGTAAAGCTCCCGCTGCGGCCCTTCTCTTGCGCCGTCGCCGGAGGCAGGGCGTGCCTGCAGCACGCGTCGTCCCCAGCCCACCAGGCGCTTCGGCGGGGGAGGCAGCTCTACCCCGGCCAAGCTACTTCACGCTCTCTCGGGATTATTGATTTCGAATTTTGGGATCTCGCTACACTCCCTACGCCGCCCACGCGCTCCCCGGGCCAGCCTTACCTTCACTAGCTCAAAAGGAAATCTCTCGTGGAAAATGCGGTTGATTCTGGCACCCCCGGAGAGCTCGAGCGTGTCCACCTGGTCTCCCGAACCTTCGATTCGCTTCTCAAAGTCCACACCGAACTGCTGGACCATCCTGCGGAGCGGCAACGGGATTAGAACAGGCGTCGGCTGAGCGCGACGGACGGACGGACACCCAGACAGACAGACTCCCAACAGCCAGCACCGCCCCGGCGGCTAGTCAGGCCTGTGGGAAAACTCTCCCGAGTCCTTTTGCTGGAGTCGCAGAGGCGAAAATCTCCCTTTTGCTGTAGTTTAAAGAGCGCGAGGGCGGGGGAAGGACGGACGCGAGCCGTCCTTTCTAATCCCCAGACCAAAGCGCTGCTTTAGGACAGGCCGGTCGCGTACGCAGAGCGCAGCAAGCACAAGGCATTAATTCTCGCCCGCGGAGCTGCTCAGCCGGGGAGGGGATTTTCCCCGCAGCCTGCCAAGAGCCCCAGAGGACGCAGGATCTCTCCGGGGCGCCCGCTCAGCACCGGAGCCGGCAGGAATACAGCACCGCTCGCTCCCAACGGCAGGGCTGTTCCGGCCGTGACCTACTGTAACAAAGCTTTGGTTTTTCGCGTGGGGTCATCGGGGCGGAAGTTCTTGTACTCCTCAACCTCCTTCTCCAGGGAGAGCAGCTGGCTCTGGAGTTTGCTGCGCAGCGAAGGCAGCGTCTCCCGAATGTGGTTGGTCAGTTGCTGGAAAAGAATTGCGAGGGGTAAGACGCCGTCCTCCCCGAAGCCAACCGGCTGCCGGCACACAGCCCTTTCCCGCCAGAGAAGAACACCAGCCCCGCAAAACACCCCGGAGGGAGCTGAGCCTACCTGGTTGAGGACCTTCTGCAAATGCGGGGTGCCCATCCGGTCGGCCATGTGCCGGTAAGCCGGGTGAGAGAGGAAGAACTTCCGCTCGGCCGCCAGCGCTGCCCTGATGTCCTTCTTACCGTCGATGTCCTTCTGGCTTCGGTTAACGACGCCGATGTAGCCTGCGAGAGGACACGTTGGCTCTTGCTACGCACAGGCCCGGCTCAAGGTGTCCCAGCAGGGCTGCGTGGCTCCGGGTGGCCACCCGCAGCTGCTTCTCCCGGAGGAAAGGGCGGCACGAAGGGTCCGGGCTCCGCAGGAGCTGCCCTTGGGCTCGTTTTGGAACAGCACTCTCGCCAGACGAGAGATGGAGGCCGTGGGAAGGGGGATACGGGGCGAGGCAAAGCCTCTGTGGGTCGTTATACCTCTTCGCAGAGGAAGCAGCTTGTTCTCCAGCACATCTCTGGCATCTGTGCCTTCATCCATCAGATCCAGCTTGGTGATGACGCCGATCGTCCGCAAGCCTGAAAGCGGCCGCACAAACGAGCGACCGATTAACCGCAGGAACGAGCCAGCGATGGGCCGCGCGGCACGGAACGCCTCGAAAGGAGGCACGGGGGTGCGTAACCAGGACAAACACGGCCTCGCCAGCGAGGAGCAGAGCCGGCCCCTCCTCGGCTGTCAGAGGACGGAGAGTCCTCTCTGAGAGGGGGAGGGATGAGAAGCCCCTCTGGTACCAAAATCGGGCAACTGATTGCTGAGACTCTGCCACAACAGCCGCCGGAGGCTCGACCAGCCCCCCGCCGGGCCCGGAGCAGCGGCACGGACAGACAGACAGGAGGACGCCTCCGTCTTACCTTGAGGATCGACTTCTTTTGCCATCTTGAGCGCATCCGAGTTGGCCAGATCCATGTTGGCCGGCGTGACGGCGAGGATCAAGCTGCTCTCCCTGCTGATGAACTGCAGGATCATGTCTTTGATCTGGTACTCGATGTCCTGCGGTTGGTCCCCCACCGGCACTTTGGTGATACCCGGGAGGTCGATCAGAGTCAGGTTCAACACTGGAAGGACAGAGACCACGGGCGCTCGGGGTCAAGGGCCTGGCAGCCGGATCTCTGCAGACCTGCTGATGGATCTACCCCTCCGCAAGCCTTCAAAGCTCCTCCGAAGGAAGAGCGACGGCTGGATTTGCTCGGGGGGGGGGGGGGGGTGGCCCAGGCAGCCCCCCATCGCCCCCCCAGGCCGCTGTCAGACCGGCCAGACCCACGGAGCAGCCAGAATTTGCTTTTCGGACACAGGCTGGGCTAAACCCCGCAGCCCCAGTGTGTACAAACACCGGCTTTCCTTCCTTCACGTTGTTTTAACGCACGGAGTCCCGGGGCAGAGACACAGCTCACTGACCGTGCGGCGAGTAGACGCGGAGGTTGATGGGGACGGGAGAGATGCCTTTGTTCGTTCCCGTCACCCTGTCGGTTTCCGCTTCGATCTCCTGCCGCACCTCGTCAAAATCTGTGAACTTTTTGGATTTGCAGTGCAAAAATTCGGCATATTCTGGGGAGGGGGGAAAAAAAAAAGAAAAAAAAAAAAAAAAATTAAAAAGAAAGACAATTTCGAGCCCAGCACAGGATGCACACCTGGTTTAGAGACATTACTACATTGCAGAGCAGCCCCGGCCACGCGCTCCGGCGCGGCACCGAGCAGCCCGGCAGAATCGATGCCCCGGAGAGGCCCCGAGGACCTGCCCGGGGATTAACCTGGTTATCTGCAGCCTCCTGACTGGCAGCAGCCCCAAATAAACTTGGCCTAGCCGCTTCCTCTGGCTGAGGAGGCAAGCCCGGGAGGATGGCAGCCAGCCGGCTCAGGCTGAGCGCGCTGACACTCTGCCTGCTGCCTCCGCGCTGGCAGCAGCTGCTTTGATGTGGACGCGGAGTTACGCTTCCCTTTGCCAAAAAAGAAACTGCCCTTGGGTGAGATGCTGGCAGGCGGCCGACGCTGGCTCCCGCGAGCGAACCTCGCCATCAGAACGGCCGTGTTTGTTTTCACCCGGGCCTGTCTGCCTTTCAGCCCCCCCGCTGATTGCTTTTAAATGTTTTATTGCCCGGATCCCGAACGCCGAAGGAAGCTGCCAAGACACTCCGGTGCGCCGGGAGGCCGGGCAGCGAGCCCCCCCCCCTCCACCACCACCCCCCGGCAGCACCCTCGTGCTGGGAAAAGGGCCGCAGCCGGCTGCGGGGAGGCACGCCGGCGCTCGACCCCCCGGGGAATCATCTTTGCACCATCCAGCAAAGAGGGACCATCGGCGCTGCCCGGCGCCGGCAGCCCCTTGCCAAGAAGGAACCGCCGTTTCCCCTCCACCTGCGCCGGGAGCTCCACTTTATCTACTTTTTATTCGCTCTCCGGATTTATCGCTCCGTTTCACTCTGCCCCCGCAGCCCCCCAGCCGAGCTGCACTCCAGCGAAGGGCCTGGCTCTGTTTCTCCGCTCCGAGCCCGAGGAAACGGCGCCAGGAGACAAACATTAACCCAGCCGCGGCTCCTCCGCGGGGAGGACGCCTGGGAACAGAAAAGGAGCGGCTTTTCCTGGGCCTCTGAGCAGTTGCCTTCAGGTCCCTGAGATTTTCTGAAAGGGTTTTGCAAGCTGTTAGGGCGGGGGGAAGCTTCGAGGGGAGTGGGGAAGCTGAGAGGGGGAAAGAGAGCTGGTCTTTCCCTACAGTCACCAGAAAAAACATCTCCTCGGCTCCTTGCAACAGCTCCGAAGCTGCCCCGTGAAAAGGGATTTTAATAGATTCGGGGCCGCGGCTTGCCCTGGGGAGGGGGACGGAGCAAGTCGCTTCCTCCCACCCGCGGGTGCGGTGAGGGGAAATGCCAGCCCTACCCCGGCCCTTCTGCCCCTGCCCGGTCCAGCGCCTGATGACACCTGATCACCCGAAGGCCACCGCCGACATTTCGCAATCCCCCTTTACCAGAAACAACTAATTAGCTGATAAACAGGTCACCTGAATAAATGCGAAATGAGGCTGCAGAACGCAGCTTCCCAGGCCACCCCCAGCTCCACCAGGATTGCCCCCAAATCGTGGGGGGTTTTTTTGGGGAGAGGGTCGTGTGTTTCAGTCAGGGGAGATCAACAGGAGCAAGCTCCCCGGAGATGGGGCCGGCCGACGCTCTCACAGCGCGCCTGGGCGGGAAAACGAGCCGCCCTCCGCCCCGCGCTCGGCTCCTCGGGGCAGCCGGCCGCGCGTGGGGGGCAGAGGCCGATTTCACAACCCCCCCTGCGTGCCGGGGTGCGAAGCGGAACTGAGTCACAGGGCGACGGGGAAGCAGCCAAGCGCGCTTTTATTGGTGACCGCCAGCGTTTTAAATGCTTGCCTGCTGAGTCCCCCTTATCAGCAGGATAACCACCGGCTGAAGGGAAACAGGAATTTTTGTGCTGGAGGGGAGCAGAAGGACGGTCCAAAATGGATGTAAACGTGTCACCGCTTCAGCCCGGGCTCTGCTCCCCTCTCCCCCGCAGCCTCCCACGTACCCTCCCCCCCCCCGGGAGCACAATGCCGCTGAAGAGGGCTGACTCACTATTTTTTAACCGTCCTGCAGGCTGACCAGGCATTTAACATATTCTGGGGAAGAGAAAGATCATCGCAACCTTCTACAGAAAAACTCCAGCGGAACAGACTTCCCGTGTCAAGGGCAGCGTGCGCTCAAAAGGAGCCTGAACACGACCCCCCCTCACCGCTGATGCGCGCTCTCGACCAGATGCACGGCCAAACGCCGGCATCGGGGCCGAAATACAGACACCTCCTCCATCATCTGCCACCTCCAGGGCGGGTTTCACCCCCAGGAGACAGGCGTGCTCCCCAGCAGTCAAAACCCTCTGCGAGGAACGCTCGAACAAACCGGATCCGTCACCGAAATATTCACGCGCCCGTTAAAGGACGAATCTGCGAGGGCGGCAGCGCTTCCCGGCGGACGGAGCCGCGGTGGCCGGCCAAGGGTTTCCACCAGCCCCTCTCCCTCTTCTGACGGGGGAACTGGGCAGATTTTCCTGCCCAGAGCGTACCTGTCTTGGAGAAGATGAGCTGCAGGATGAGAGGCCGCCGAGTGACAATTCCAGAGCCCCGGGGAAGGAAGTCCCTGCAAGGAATTGAAAGACAGACATTTATTAACGTGGTTTAAATGAGGAAGTTAATGCTGCACCACCGAGCTGATCACGCCGGTGTCTAAACAGCAGGCAGCGGGGCATGGCGTGCGGGGGCTCGAACACGCCTGGTCCTCCCCAGCATCAGCTCCCTGCTCTGCCCTGGGAGGTGGCGGAGCGTAAACGATGCTCCTGGGATCACAGCCACCCGTGAAATGGGCCATTCTCCCACTCCCCCCCCCACCCCCCCACTGGAGGAGGGCGGCCCCCACACCCTTACAACCGCTTCCGAGCGGCTGCGCTGCACGCTGCGGGCACAGGAATTCGGAAAGCAGCTTTCCCAGCTGCTAGCCATTAAGAAATTTAAGGGTCTACTGGATTTTAACACCCCCGCTAATTCAGAGAGGGGGGGGAAAAAAAAAAAAAAAGACACCTCAGCAGAAGAGACAAAACCACCGCCTTCTCGTTATTCTCCGAAACCGCACATCCTTTACGGTTTCACCCCGTTTCCCCTGCGAAGAGCGAAACGAGGCGCGGAACCGACGACGATTCTCCTGCCCCCCTGCTCGGGGCGTCAGCTCGAGCCCGTGGGGCGTCGGGGGGGGGGGGGGGGGAGGTTTGCTCGGAGCCGTTAGCGCCCAGCGAAGGGCTGCAGCTCCCTCCTCCCGGGCCGAGGGCGACGGGAATTGGACAGGAAGGTGAGTTTGGAAAAGGGAGCGATAAGAGCTCCTGGGAGAGGCCAGGGCAGCGCTGAGTGGATTTATCGCTTCCATTAAAGGAGAGGGCACATCCAGCTTATCAGCCGAGCACGGGGAAACTGAGATCAGGCGGTGCCTGTCGCTGTCACCCGCACCCGAAGGCGCCCTGGGGTCCAGTGGGAATTCACGCCCACCCCCACACACCCCCCACCACCACCACCTCGGCTGTACCCAACCCCGCTCGTCAGCACCCCCAGCCCCCTGCCCACGGCGGAGCTGCGGGCGTGAATTGCAGCCGCGACAGCCGGGAGCGTCGCCTTCCCCCCCCCCCCCCCCCCCCAGGAGACTGCCAAGCAAACCGCGAGCCCCGCGCAGGAGGCTTCTCTAAACAGAAACGTGGTTTTTTTAATCACCCTCGTGTTTTTTATCACCCTCGGAAAAAAAAAAAAAGAGCTTCCTGCCCAACCGGGAGGACAGGTCCTGCAGCCACGGGAGCCGGGATGCGGCGGGAAGAGGAAGTGTTTGAGGGCGCCTGCTTGACGGCAGCAGGGACACCGGGATCTGTTCCGGCACCGCTCGCTACCCGGCGCTGCAGTTTCGCTATGACAGGGCTCTGTTACGCTATTTGGAAAGCGGCGGTAGCTTCCTCCTGTTGAAATAAACCCTGTGAGAGGCAGAAACCCTCCCCACAGCCCCACCACCGCCTTCCCCGGGGAGGGGAGAGCACCGACCCTTGGGGGGGGACACACCACGGAATCTCCCGTGATCCGGAGGGGATCAAACACTCCTGGCAGGCTCCGCTGCTCCCTTCTCCCCCAGCATTGCCCTCGACCTGCCGTGTTAACGATCTTGGGGAGGGGGGGTTAATCACACACACACCCCCCCCAGCTCCCAGCCCCCCCGAGGGGTGCTAATAGTCAGGCACGAGCAACCTGCCCTTTTGACGGGACGCCGAACAAGCGCCCTCTTCATCGGGGAGGACGGCGTGGGTCCCGCCTGGCAGCAGACGTGGGCCAGCTCCTGCGCGGCCACGGAGCCGGGTCACCCCGCCTGGCACCCCCCGTGGGCGTTTTTACAACCGAGGGGCGTCACCGCCTTCAAATTTCATTCGCACGCACCTACTTTGCGGCCCCGGGGTTGCCAGGAACAATCTCCTTCACGAGCAAACACCCACTGCAAACACGGAGAGGCGGGGGGGGGGGGGGGGGGGAGGAAACCGGAGCCTGCCAGCAGGTCCTCTTCGGTGTTTTTTTACACGTTAAAGTGAGTCAGAGATGTGGGGCAGCCGGAGTGAAGCAAGACCTCCGTTGGGCTGACGCACCCCAGAGACGTAACATCCGAGGAGTAAGGTCAAACCTGTGTTTGAAACGACAACGTTACACCCGGATTTTCCCATTCGCCTGGTTGTTCATTGTAATCCCTCTATCTCCGCTTCGCGTGTGCTACCAGGAAACGCTGCTTTACAAGGAGAGCAAAAAGACAAAGGTCGCTGCTGGGGGAAGTACATTTAATACATCCCATCCCCTGGAAAATCTCCTGTGGCAAAGGGCACCTGAGAGGCGAGCGCTGCCTGGCCCTGCCCAGTCCCTCTCCAGTTTCAGGCTCCCATTTATCTTGAGATTCTTCGCCAGCGGCCCCATGGCAGCTCTTCCCCCAAATCCATGGAAAAAACACCCCAAACTCCCCGGGGAAGAGACCCACCAGGCGGTTGCGTCGCGTCCCCGAGGTCCCTCCGAGACGTGTTTTCACTCACGAGCGCCTCACTCGCTCCCAAATTCCCTTCCTTTCGCTCCGTTTTCAGCCAGCTCTGCCCGCTGACAAACCGAGTTTCCCCCTCCCGTTCCTGAAATTAAATTGCCGTCCCTCTGACGATCGCTGCCATTAAATCCTCCCCAAACGACTGAGCCACAGCCGTGATTTACACCCGCAGCGCCGCCAGCCCGACTCGGCCCGGCCGACTCCGCGCAGGCACCCCAGCTACACCAGACCTGGGGAATCATTGTGGAAAAAGCCCTAAGAACAGGTCGCTCTCATCTCCATCCTCCCCTCTGGATAAATTCTCCCTCAAAGAGGCTTAGGCGTGGTATTAGCACCGGCTTAAAAATCTCAGCGAGCCACCGCGGGGCCCCGCGCTGTTGATGCTTGGTGCAAATGATGAGTTTTATCTGCACTTTGGGGTCCCCGACGCGCTTTACGGTGCCTATTTCAGCGTCCCACCGGGAGAAGGGATGTGCCCGCCGCAGGTAAAGGATCTCACGCCGCGCCTTGGCCACCTCCACCCCCCAAAGCCCCGCCGCCGCGGCCGTCCCAGCTTAGCCCCGCTTTTATTTACGGCTGCCGGGAGCACCGATAACGCCATCCAAAGGACTCATAATACCCCATTGAGGGTCGGTTCCTCGACTACGCTGCCGCTGGGAGGGCCTCCCCACCGCCCCCCATCACAACGGCTCCATTGTCAGCCCGGTCCGGGCGGCCGCCGCGCTCAATGGCCGGGTTTTATACGGCTCTGAAAATGCCTTTTACGCCGTCGTTTGTCGGAGCGTCGCGGCGAGAGCCGGAGCAGGGCCGGGGGAGGCTCGGCGCCTTTAGCGCGCTTGTACTGACAGGACAAGGGCTCCACAGAGGGACCGGTCAATGCACGTTTCATCGGGACGTCAATGGGGCGGCTTTTAATACAGCTACTAATGTAATTTTTAATGCAGTATTTTCAACTCCCCTTTGTGCTTTTCCCCGCTAAATGAGGGAATCGAGTCACTGCAGACCCCCTCGCACAGCAAGGCCAACCTACTTCAGCGCCGGCTGAAACGGCTGCGGCAGCGAGACAGATTCCTGCCCCACCGATAACCTGAAGTCCAGCATCTGATCCCTGGATTGATTTAGAGGGCTCCGGGCAGCTGAGCCCATCTCCTGGTTCCTCCGGCGGCTTTTTGCACGGTCGACGGCATCTCAGCTCGTCTCAGCGGAGCTCATCATCCTTTCTCTTGTATTTTAAGGCCATGGAAGGGGTGACCGTAACGTGTGGCTGCCCTCCCCCCTGGCCCACGCTGCGTTAATGGGCATCTTTAGGCTTCTTCAAACAATTAAAAAAAAAAAAAAAAACAAAACAAAACACTGAAGTGGGGCAATCCGCAGAGCGCAGCTCCAGACCTCCCGCGGACTCCTTACCCGAGCGTCACCGCTTGTTCGCCTTCACCCCTAACGCAATCGACCAAAATTGCTTATTCTGAAGAGAGAACGATGTCTTTCCTTGCAGCTCCTCAAAACAGGGATAACAAGATAAGGCGGGGGGGACGAGCCGAAACTGCCCCGTCCGCATCCCACCCGCCTCCACCTCGGCGGCACGCAGGGGACCGGCACGCGGCACCGAAGGACCCGGCGCGGCTCGTTACGGGAGACGGGACGCCAGGGTTGAAGTGAAGCTTCCTACCGAGGCATCCAGGCAGCCCTGCGCCTTCTGAACGGGTCCGAAAAGCCAAGAGGAAAGGTCAAACAGCTGCGCGAAGGCGGGGAGATGAGCAAAAATACACACACCACACCCCCCAGTTTCTAACCGGCTGTTTCCAGAAGGAAACGTGGCTAGCTGGCGCGGAAGGTCTCCCGCATCCCTTCGGGAAGCCTTCGTCAGCGCGCGGGAACAGCGAGACCCGTCGCGAGGGGAAATCAGAGCGAGCTCCGAAGCGCCGTCCTGTTTCCCTGCCCCGTGTTGTTTAATCGTCTCCATCTCAAATAAAGCAGAGGCCGAACGCTTCACCGAGGGCTCTCCAGCCACCGCCATCCCACCGGGCAGCCCCACCTCACAGACAGCTCCCGTAAGGAAAACCGCTCTCCCTGGGAACTTTTCCCCGTTCTGCTGACTAAAACCCCCAGCCACACCTCCGAGAGCATCGCCTGGCTCCTCGGCCGGAGATCACCTCGGTTTTTAAGCCCAGCGCCCTTCCCCACGGCAGTGGCACGTCTGCCCGTGCACGTGCACTTACACAGACGTGCATTTGCACGCTCGGAAGCGGCTCCTTGGCTTCAGGCAGAAAAGCTGTTGGGGCTAAAAAGCGGCTCGCACGCTCGAAGAGCGAAAGCTCGATGTATTCGGCTGGGAAGCTAGGGCGAGCTTCGGGCGGCGCGGCTGGTTTATTGCTGGAACAGCCCAGAGGCCTCGGCGCTCGTCCCCAGCCCGTCGGCATCCCGCTATCCATCCCGGAGAAACGCTCGATGCCGCCGGCACGGGATCAAACCCGACGGGATTCACCCAGCCGCGAGCGCCAGGCCGGGCATCCCAACGGCGTCAAGGTAAGCAGGCAGTCTTGGTAACGAGTGAGCCATTCCGGGGTTATGAATCCCTAATTAATCGTTACAGGATAATTCTGTATTCCTCATTATCGTATTCCCAAATAGGCGTGTAGGGAAAGCAACACTACAAAGAGCGGGAGATGCCAAAGCATCTGATCGACAGCAGCCACCGAGCCGACGGCCGGAGACTGCTGACACCAAGGCAGGGCAGAGTCCGCCCCACGCGTAATTAGCGGTTATTAACATGAGCTGCAGGACGAAGTTAGTGCCACGGGATGAGAGCGAAAGGTCCCCGGTTAGAACCGGGCAGATCCAGCCTCGCAGAAAGCGCTCCCGTGCAGAGCCCGGCCGTCTGCGGGGCGCCTGAACCCCTCATTAAAAACCTTCTGATGGAGACTTCAACGCTCCGAAACGAGGATTTTTAATTACCAGGACCCGTTTTCCAGCAGCACCATAGTGAGAGGCTGCTAAAATTTCCACCGGCAGCGATTTAGGAAGGGGAATAACTCGACCATTTCAACCCCAACGGCAGCGAAGGCTTAGCAAAGCCCAGATGTGAGTTTAGTTGGGGGGGGAGGTTCAAGCTCCACCGGGCCGGCCGACTCCTCCTCTCCCTCCCACGCCAACAGCACCGGGCTGAAAAAGCATCCCCGGCTGCAAATCCACGCTACGAATCCGACCTGCGGTTGGATAAAAGAAAAGGCAAATGGCATCAGGTGATGGATCACACAGCGGGCTCCGGGTCTCGGCCTCGCCGCTTGGAAAAAACATTACACAAGCAAAACAAAACCCAAAATCCAACAGCAGAAAGCACGGCGGCAGGGAAAACTCCGGCGGCGCTTTCAAATGATGTTTTTGCTGCAAAGGGAATTGCCGGCGCGTCTCTGCAGCAACCCCGACACCAAAACCAGCCTGAAACGTCGGAAAAACCACCTGGTTGGCTTTTTTGGGGAATGTTAAGGTTCACGTAGGCGCCGTGAAGAGCCGGGCTGAGCCGCCGCTGTTTTGTCGGTGACAAGCTCCGCGCCGGCCCGTGTCAGGATGGAATGACGTCACAGGAAGGGCTGCTATTGTTAATATTACAGCATCCGCCCCAGCCGGGACGGGAACCCCGTCGTGGGATGTAGACGGAGAAAGAAGCAGCCCGAGATCAAGGGGCGGGCGAGGACGGGAACAAAGCAGCGGGAGCCCGGCGAGGACCACAGCTCCTTCCCCACCGCGCGCGGAGCAAGCGCCCGAGGAAACGCAGAGCAGCCCAGAGCCGAGCCAGCAACCGCCCGGCCGGCGCCGCCGTCCCCGTAAAGGCAGCGGGGGAAGAGACAAAAGGTGGAGAAAGCGACTCCGCTCGCGGCGCTTTGGTGCCGAAGCTGATGTTATTAGCCATTACGGTGGATTTCGAAAAGGGGCCGGCAGGATTTTTAAACCTCGCAGGGGTAGTGTGGGGTGAAATCAGCTCCGCTCCCCCGCTGTTACTGTGTCCTCCTCCCCACCCTCGGTGCCTTGGGTTGGGTGTCAAGCCCGTGGCTTTGCCTTATCCCGTGCCAACCGGCCCGGCAGCAAGACCCCGACGCCTCTGGCCAAGCACTCGGCCCTATCTCGAGGGCGCACATCCCCGAAACGAGCGGGTCGCCGAAGCCCAGGCACAGGAAGGGCTGCGGGCCCGGCGCTATCATCCTGGCAACAGAAACGCCTTTGCAGCCGAAGCCGACCTCAGCCTCCGCGCCTGCGCCGAGGACGGCGAGCCAGAGGGGTGAAAGGGCCAAGCTCCCGCTTCGCCGCCGCGCTGGCGTAGCATCCCGGTGGCTCGCCATCCGCCGCTCCCGGGAGAATCCGGAGGCCCGCGGGAGGCTCACCTGCCCGGCAACATCCTCCTCCACGGCCGCGGCACCGCCGGCTGCTCGGGGGGACGGGGCAGCCACCTGCACCGGGGGGCAGCCACCTGCACCGGGGGGCAGCCACCTGCACCGGGGCGCATCCCCTTGCCCCCCGCAGCGGGATCCCCGCTTCTCGTATTCACGGAACCCCCCTACGCCAGCGCCGTGAGCGCAACCCGCGTCCCGAGCCCCCGCCTGCGCCGCTGGCGTAAGGGGCGGCCGGTGACCCGCTCCCCCCTGGGGGCCGCGCTTTACGCCAAGCGCGTAAGGCGCGGCCGGGCGATGGGGAGCGGGAGGCCGGGGCGCTCCGCAGTTTGCGTAGCGGCGGCGGGGGGTCCCTCAGGCCGCGGCCGCGCCCTACGCGGGCGGGATTCACGAAGCGCGCTTACGCCAGCGGCGGCGGCGGCGCCGTCCCCGTCCCCGCCCCGCCACCGACTCACCGGCCCACGAAGTTCTCGAGCACCGAGCTCTTGCCCGCGCTCTGCCCGCCCACCACGGCAATCTGCGGCAGGTCGAGGTGGCAGCTCTGCCCGATGGAGCTGAACGCGTCCTGCAGCTTGTTGACCAGCGGGATCAGCTCCTCCATGCCCCGGTTCCCCATGGCGGCGGCGGCGGCGGGGGGGGGGGGGGGAGGGGGACGGGGACACACCACGCTCCCGCTCTCCCGGCGGCGGCTGCTCCTCACAGGGCCCGCGGCGGCGGCGACCAAACTTCCCCTCCGCGTCTCCTCATCCGGCACTGGCGACACCCCCGGGGCGCCGCTCCGCCGTGGGCCCGCCCCGCTCTTCCTCAGGCCTCATTAGCCGCCTCGGCCGTCGATCAGAGGAACCAGACGAGCGGAGAGGAACGGCGGGCTGTCAATCAGCAGGGAGGGCAGGCGCGGCAAGCCGCCCCCCTCCTCCCTTCCCGTTCCATTGGCTGCCCACCGCGCCGCTCACCCCCACCAGCCAACGGGAGGTGGAGCTGGCCTGTCAAGCTGAGGCGGTGCTGCCACAGCTCCCGCCCGGCGACACGGCTCCTGTCATTTCATTGGCAGACGCGACTGCGGCCGAAAAGAAACCGACGCGTTCAGCCGCTTCTCCCCACCCTCTCATTGGACAGTGTGCCAGCCACTCCAACAGACTGACCAACCCAGGCGGTGGGGGAAATCGGGAGGGAAGCTGGCCGGGAAGAAAAACCTTTCCGCGATTCGCCAGCTCACTGTCAATCAAGCATGTCTACCTGCCGATTGGCTGCTTTGGTCCGTTTCCCCCCCCCCCCTTCTCCCGGGCACAGCCCGGTGACCGTAGACCCCCGAGTAGCCGCGCAGCACCGATGCGAAGCCCCGGGGCTCAGCCCCGCCCCCCAACCCCGGGACGTCCCCCCCCCCCAGCACCGACAGCCCGGTCACGGCGTTCGCCCTGGGGTGGGGTGTGTGTGGGGGTGGGTCTTTATTTCACACCTTCGCCCCGCTGGGGGAGACCCGTCCCGTGGCGGGGAGCGGGGGGCTCCCCCTCCCCGCCCCGCGCCCCCCCAGCCGGTCACCGGTGCCCCGGCGTCGCGGCGAGACCGGGGTCCGCATGCCGGTGACCAGTTGACTGAGTCCCGCCGGGAACCGGCCAGCGCACAGGAGGTCCGAGCTGCCCCTGGAAGAGATCGGCGGGGGGGGGGGGAGTGGGTTGCGGTGGGGGAGGCCGTTGGCGGGCAGCCCCCCACCCCCCACCCCCCCCCAACACCGGCGGCACCTACCTGAGCTCGGCGGGGGTCTGGGGGCCGGGGGGCAGGGGGAAGGTGGGCAGGGAGCGGCGCTGGCGGCAGAGGTAGCCGGCGGGCAAGTCGGGGGGCAGGTCAGCGTCCAGGCGTTCCAGCGGCAGTGCCATTTCTTGGGGGGGGGGGGGGGGGGAAAGGGCAAGGGGCGGGAAGGGTGCCGTCAGCCCCCCCGCCATTTCAGGAGCCTTGGCACCCAAAAAACCCCCCCAGGGCGGCGTCGCTCCCCCACGGGAGAAGCGCTTGGGTTTAGGGGTGACAGGGACCCCGCAGATGGAGGCGGGGTGCGAGCAAAGCTTCCCAGTGTGGACCAGGAGAGTGAACGGGGGGGCCAGCCCCCCGCTTTTCCCAGGGGAAACGCTCCCTACCGCTCCGGATCCGGCTCAGCTCCGGTCCCAGCAGCTTCCCGTCCATGCTCAGCAGGATGTATTTCTCCATCCGGAGCTCCGGGCTCAGCCGATCCACCGTCCGTCGGTCCGGTCGCTCCTGCGGCGGGGTGGGGGGCTCGGTCCGGTCGGGATGCGCCGCATCCATCTTCCAACTGTGAAAGGGAAGGAAAAGACTGGGATCGTTACTGGTCCGTTCACCGCAGTCCAGTGCTGAGCCTCCCCTCCAGCCCCGGGGCTCGCTGGCACCACCAGAATGTCCTGGTGTCACAAGAATGGGGGGGGGGGGACACGACAACCCCGCTCTTTGGGGTCTCCACAGGTGACCGAGCTCCGAAACCCAACTGCAGCCGCCTCCCGGGCGGGACGGTGTTTCCCAAAGATGTCCCTGCTCCCAGTTTGGGCTGGCTGGGAAAAGACGCGGCTGGTTTTGGGCACAGGCCGAGCTGTGACCAGGGCACCCCAAGGAAACGCTGGTCCCCAGCCCCCCCCTTCGCACACTGGGGGGGGAGCTGAGTGCCAGAAACAGCTAGTCCCCAAAATGGGGGGGGGGGGCGGTCTGTCCTCACTGTCCCCACCCCAGCACAACCGCAGCAGGTCAGGGAGATTCCTGTCCTCATCACCCTGGGGAACCTGCTCAAGGCTCCTGGTTTTTCATACCCGCCAGCATTACCATAATCCAAACTCAACCATTCAGCCCCAAAATGGCCGAGTCACCCCGCGGGAGAGGGACGGCGGCGAGGAGGGGAGGGGGCCAGCGTCCCGCAGCAGCACCAAGCCACCGGCTTGGCAGAGGGAGGAGAGGGGCTGCAGAGAGGCTAGCGGCTGCTTCCCTTCCTCTCAGCGGGGGGAAAAGGGTAATTAAATCCCTCCCTGCGCTCAGCGAATCTATTACCAGATTTCCCAGCGCAATTTCCAAGATAAAAACCCCGCGTTTCAGGCGGGAAGAGCAGAGGAGGAAGGCTGGGATCCTCCAGGCTCTGCTAACCCAGCTCTGGGGGGGATTTGCTCCATCACAGCCCATCCCTCGTCTGGCTCAGTTAACACTGTAATGAGTTCATCACTCACCGGCTGCCGGGGTGAGGGGCCGGGACACGGCAGAGCTGCCCACAGCAGCCCCGTGGGGTGCCACAGCTGAGCCCCCCCCATTTTTGGGGGGGGGCTGTTTCCACACCCAGCCCTCACCTCAGCCCTCCTCGCCACGGGAGACAGAGCCGGGGCTTTCTGGATCATTCCCAAAGGCTGTTTTAATTTGGTTTTAGGGAATTTCTAACAGGATGCTGCTGAGGGCTACAGGCCAGCTCAGGGCACATCCCTCGTCCCTTCCCCTCCCCTGTTCCCCCTCTCCCATTAAGGGTCCCCATCCCAGCAAATGGTTTGACTGGGAAGGCAGAGGACACCCCCCACCCCCCCCCCCCACCGGCAGCACAGCCATAAATTCTCTACCCAGCTCGCCTGCAGAGCGCCGTATCTGTGTTTTGGGAACGGTTCTCCCTTCCCAGGGGAGGTTACCTCCTCTAGACGGCGGGTTCCCACGCACTGAGCTGGCACGCTCGCCTCCCTCGCGCCGGGAGCTGATTACTGCCGAGTCTGGAAAGACAGAAACAGCCATTTCTATCAAAACTGGGATTATTACCCCACCTCGGGCTTCCCGCACAGGAGGGGCCGAGCTGCTGCTCCTGCCCCTGCCAGGCCTCAACACCCCCTAGGACCTGCCCCAGGGGGAAAAACGGGGTGCTAACGGGTAAAGGGGGGAGGTTTTCTCTGCTCAGACCTGGTCAGGGCTTTCAGGGTCCTGACGATGAGGCTGAAGTGGCAGGTGCAGCTGGCACGGGGGATCCTGAGGGGATGGTCGGAGCTGTTGTGTGAGGGGAAACTGAGGCAGGGAGGCGGAGGGGGGGGCTTCCCCTGGGGGGCTTAGGGACCAAGGGAGGGGGCTCTCCCTGCGGGGCTTAGGGACCAGGGGAGGGGGGTCCCCCCAGGACGAGGGAGACAAAGGAGGAGGCTCTCCCTGGGGGACATAGGGAGCTGGGGAAGGGGCCTCTCCCAAGGGGCAGGAGCGCAGGGGAACGGGCTCTCCCGGGGGTCACGGGGAGGGGTAAAGGAGGGGGCTCTCCCCGAAGGGCATGGGGGAGCGGGGAAGGCTCTCCCGAGGAAGCCGCCGTCGTGTGCCCCCCCCCGCCGAGGCCCAGCGCGGAGGCCGAAGCCCCAACATGGCGGCCGCGTTGCCCCTGGTGACGGCCGCTTCCGGCGGGGACTAGGGGCGGCCGGAAGCGCAGGTCACGTGGAGAAGCGGGAAAGATGGCGGCGCCCAGGGCGGCGGGGCCAGTCCCTGCGCCGTTACTGCGGGTGGCGGCGGAGTGCGGGCGGAGCCGGGCGCGGGCCGGCGAGCTGCGGCTGCCGCACGGCCCCGTCCCCTGTCCCGTCTTCATGCCCGTGGGCACCCGCGGCACCGCCAAGGGCGTCACGGCGGCCCAGCTCGCCGCGCTCGGCTGCCGCATCTGCCTCGGCAACACCTACCACCTGGGCACGCGGCCGGTGAGCGCCGCCGCGGCTGGGGGGGACGGGACCGGGACCGGGAATGGAACGGGAACGGGAACGGGAGGGACCCCCGCGACCGGGCCCGCCCGCAGCCACGCCCCCCGAGAGCCCATGCAGCCCGGCTCTGAGATAGCCACGCCCCCTGGGAGGGAACTTCGCGAGGGGCCACGCCCCCATGTGAGACCACACTACCCGGCCCTGTGATGGCCACGCCCCCAGTTCCCCTATGGCCACGCCCCTGGGAGGGAACTTCGCGAGGGGCCACGCCCCCATGTGAACCCGCTCTAAGGTGGCCACGCCCCAGTCCCCGCATGACCACGCCCCCTCGCAGTGGTCACGCCCCGGTGGCGCTTCCACCACCTGTGCCTATGGGAGCGAGGACGGGGGTGGCCCCGCCCCCCGGCGTTAGCCCCGCCCCCGGGGAGTCCCCATGCCCCTGGGCAAGGCAGGGATCGGGCCCACCCCCCCGCCCCCCCAAGACCCCCCCGATGTGACCCCAAACCCGCCGCAGGGCCCGGAGCTGGTGCAGCGCGCCGGTGGCCTCCACGGCTTCATGGACTGGCCGCACAACCTGCTGACGGTGAGGGGGGGGCCCAGGACCCCCAATTGGGGGGGGGGGGGGGGGCAGGGAGGATGATGGACAGATGGACGGACGGACACACAACACCCCCAGACCCCCACCTGGGTGGTGGGAACCCTCAGGGACACACACACCCCCCTCAGGGACCCTCTGCTCCCCAGACCCCCTCCCCACAGCCCCAGGGCTCCCGATCCACCCCCCCCCCCCCCCCCATGGTTGTGGGGTGTGTGTCCCCCAGCCCCATTATGGGGATCCCCCCAACGCGTGTCCGTCTGTCCGTCCGTGTGTCTGTCCGTTCCACACCCCCCCCCCCCCCCAGGACAGCGGGGGCTTCCAGATGGTCTCGCTGGTGGAGCTGTCGGAGGTGACGGAGGAGGGGGTCCGCTTCCGCTCCCCCTACGGCGGCGAGGAGATCCTGCTCAGCCCCGAAAAATCCATCGAGATCCAGAACGCCCTGGGTGAGCCTTGGGGGGGGGGTGAACCCCCCCAAAAAACGTGTTGGGGGGTTGGGGGGGGGGGGTATCCCAGGACATCCCCCCCCCCCCTCACCCCCCACCCCGCAGGCGCCGACATCGTGATGCAGCTGGACGACGTGGTGAGCAGCACCACGACGGGGCCGCGCGTGGAGGAGGCCATGCACAGGTCTGGGACCCCCCCAAGCCCCCCCCGGACCCCCTAAACCCCCCACCACCACCGCTCTGACCCACCCCCCGACCCCCCCCCAGGTCCATCCGCTGGCTCGACCGCTGCATCGCCGCCAACCGCCGCCCCGAGCAGCAGAAACTCTTCGCCATCATTCAGGGGGGGCTGGATCCGGCCCTGCGCACCAAGTGCCTGGAAGGTAGCATGGCCATGGACCCACCCCCCCCCGCCTTCCTCCCCCCTCCTCATCCTCCTCCCCGCCTTCCTCTCCCTCCTCATCCTCTTCCCATTCCCCATCCTCCTCCCCCTCCCTGCCTTCCTTTTCCTCCCCAGCCTCTTCCCATTCCTCACCCGCTCTTCATCCTCCTCCCTCTTCCTCCCGCTCCCTGTCTGCCCCCTGTTCCTCATCTTCCTCCTCCTCCTCCCCTCCTTCCTCCCGCTCCCCAGCCTCTTCCCATTCCCCACCTGCTCTTCATCCTCCTCTGGCTTCCCACCTTCTTCCCGCTCCTCATCCTCTCCCCACTCCCTGTCTGACCCCCATTCCCCATCCTCCTCCTCCTCCCCGCCTTCCTCTCCCTCCTCATTCTCTTCCTATTCCCCATCCTCCTTCCTCTCCCTCCTCATCCTCTTCCCATTCCCCATCCTCCTTCCTCTCCCTCCTCATCCTCTTCCCATTCCCCATCCTCTTTCCTCTCCCTCCTCATCCTCTTCCTGTTCCCCATCCTCCTCCCCCCTCCCCGCCTTCCTCTCCCTCCTCATCCTCTTCCCATTCCCCATCCTCCTCCCCCCTCCCCGCCTTCCTCTCCCTCCTCATCCTCTTCCCATTCCCCATCCTCCTTCCTCTCCCTCCTCATCCTCTTCCCATTCCCCATCCTCCTCATCCTCTTCCCATTCCCCATCCTCCTCCCCCCTCCCCACCTTCCTCTCCCTCTTCACCTTCCTCCCATTCCCCATCATCCCCCCACTTCTCATCTTCCTCCTCCTCCCCATCTTGCCTTCATTTCCCATCTTCTTCTCACTCCCCATGTACCCCACACACCCCCCACCCGCCCGCTGCCCCCCCCCCGGCCGGGCCCTGGGGGGTTGGGGGGTGCTCACAGTCTGGTGTCCATCCCCCCCCCCCAGAAATGACCCGCCGGGACGTCCCCGGCTTTGCCATCGGGGGCCTGAGCGGGGGCGAGGAGAAGGACCGTTTCTGGAGGATGGTGAAGCTCAGCACCGACCGCCTGCCCCGGGACAAGCCCCGATACCTGATGGGCGTGGGGTAGGTCCCCGGTGGGGGGGGGGGTTGGGGTGTCACCGCTTCCCCCCACCCCCCCAGAGCACACGGAGAGAGGCGGGGGGGTGCTCAGACCCCGCTCCCCTCCGCAGTTACGCCACCGACCTGGTGGTCTGCGTCGCTTTGGGCTGCGACATGTTCGACTGCGTCTTCCCCACCCGGACGGCGGTAAGAGACTTTGGGGGGGGGGGGGGGGGGGGGGGCACACAGGACCCCCCCACCCCGACACACCCCTCCCACCCCCCCCACCCCCCCCCCCATTTTTTTCCTTCCCCGCAGCGTTTCGGCTCAGCCCTGGTCCCCTGGGGTTCGCTGCAACTGAAGAACAAACAATTCGCCAAAGATTTCCGCCCCATCGATGAGAAATGCGGCTGCCCCACGTGCCAGCGGTGGGTTTGGGGGGGGGGGGGGGGGGGGCCTGGGCAGGCTGGAGGGCGGGGGAGGGGGTGACACACACACCCCCCCCCCCTAATTTTCTTCACCCCCCCCAGGCACAGCCGCGCGTACCTGCACGCCCTCCTCCGCAGCGAGACGGCCGCCCTGCACCACCTCACCGTCCACAACATCGCCTACCAGGTGGGATGTGTGGGGAGGAGGAGGGGGGGGGGGCCCCCCCAAATCTCCTCTTTAACCCTTCCCCAATTTTCCGCCCCCCCCCTCCCCTCAGCTGAACCTGATGGCTTCCATCCGGGAGAGCATCCTGGCCCAGCGCTTCCCCGAATTCGTCCGGGAGTTCCTCGGCACCATGTACGGGGCGCGGGAGCGGGTCCCCGCCTGGGTCGGGGAGGCTTTGGGCGCCGTCGGCATCACCCTGGATTAACGGGGACCCCCCCGCGCCCCCCCCCCCCCCCCAACCCCGGGGAGCAGCAGAGGGGCCCAGAACCCTCGCAGCCCCCACCCCACCCCAACCCCCCCCGCCGCGGGCGGTTTTATTCTTCCCATATGTCTATTTTTGTACTTTTTGGGGGTGTTTTTTTTACTACTTCGGTCTTTTTTTAAGAGTGGGGGGAGCGGCTGCCATGGCCGCAGCCGAATAAAGTTTTTTGGTGGGGACGGCGGCTTGTGTGGCCCTGAATGGGTTGGGGGCGGGTCCCAAATGGGTCTGGGGGAGCCCTAAATGGGTCGAGGGAGAGACCCAATTGCGTCTGAGGGGCCCCAATTGGGTTGGGGGGGGTCCCAATTGGGTCAGGGGGCCCCAAATGAGTCAGGAGGGGGGCCCCAACTGGGTCTGAGGGGGCCCCAAATGTGTCGGGGGGGGGGTCTAGATGGATCAGGGGGGCCCCAAATGCATCAAGGGAGCCCCTAATGGGTCTGAGGGGGCCCTAAATGGGTCGGGGGGGTCCCAATTGGGTCGGAGGGGTCCCAAATGAGTCAGGAGGGGGGGCCCAAATGAGTCAGGGGGGCCCCAAATGGGTCGGGAGGGGGGTCTAGATGGATCAGGGGGGCTCCAAATGCGTGAGGGGGGGCCCAAATGGGTCTGAGGGGGTCCCAAATAGGTCTGGGGGGGGTTCCCAATTGAGCGGGGGGGCCCCAAATGGGGGGGGGGCCCAAATGGGTCGGGGGGTCCCAAATCAGTTGAGGGGGGACTGTTTGCCCACAGCGATTTGGGGGGGGGGGGGCTCAGGGATCCCGGGAGGGGGTCAGGGACCCAGAGACCCAAGAGGGGATGGAGGGAGAGGAGTGGGGGTTCTGGGGGTGCCAGGGAGGGAAACTGGGGACATTTGGGGGGGGGGGGGTCCGGGGATGCAGAAGGGGACTGGGGGGGGATGCTCGGAGGTCCCAGGGACCTGACAGGGGACGAGGGGGGGGATCTGGGGTTCGGGGGGGGGGGATTGGGGCTACCCCGGGGACCCAGAGACCCAAGAGGGGGCTGAGGGATGGTCTGGGGGTCCTGGGAGGGGACTGAGGTGGGGGGGGTGCAGGGAGGAAACTGAGGATGTTTTGGGGACTCAGGAATGGGGGGGGGGGGGGCTCTGGGGACCCTCTCGGGTCCTGAGAATGTTCTGGGCTGGGGGGGGGGCTCTGGGGTGCAGGAGTGGGGATCTGGGGCTACAGGGGGGGAAAGTGGGGGCATTTTGGGAACCTGGGAGTGGGGGGGGTGGGGGGGGAGACCAGGGATGCGGGGGGGGGGACATAGGGACAGAGGGGGGGGACATGGGGGGGACACACGACATGGGGACACAGGACCTGGATTCTCCCCATCACCGACATCACACCCTGGATCTGTCCCATCATCATCATCGCCCCCCCCCCGCCCCCCCCCATGCCCTGGGGCCCCCCAGCACCCCCCCGGGGGGGGTCGGGGTGCCCCCCAAGAGGCTGTGACACCCCAGAGGTGTCATCAGCCCCCATTTACTGCTCTGTGCCGGGGGAGGCGGCGGGGCTGGGGGTCCTTTTTGGGGGGATGTGTGGAGGTATAAGTGTGGGTTTATTTTGGGGGGGGGGGGGGGGTGTCAGAGCTGTGGGGTTTTTTTTGTTTGTTTTTTTTTTTTTTTTTTGAGGGGTGCCGGATCTCTGCGCCCACCAACAGAATTTTCAGTGGGGAAAAAAAAAAGACACAAAATTGGGGCTGTTCCCCCTCCTGTCGCCCCTGCAGCGGGTTTGGAAGGGGGGGGGGGGGGGGGGGCGGACACCCCTTAATCCCCTGTCCCGTGGCGGGGGGGGGGGGTGGGAGGTGTCGCGGTGGGGCCGTGCGTCAGCCGAGGTGCGTGGCCGGGGCGGCCGCGGGAAGGAAGTTTGTGGATGGGGTGGGGTGGCCGAGGCTGCGTCACCCGCGGCCACAATTTCTGCCGGTGCCGGGGGCCACCCCCCCCCCCCCCCGGCCCCACTGGCAGCGGCAGCGCCGGGGCTGCCGGGCAGGTGAGTCGCACCTGGGGGAGGCTCCGGGGTGAACCGGGAGCGACTGGGAGCTGCGGGAAGGGCCGGGAGAGGCTCCTGGGGTGAAGTGGAAACGACTGGGAGCCACCGGGAAGGGCTGGGAGCAGCAGCTGGGGTGAAGTGGAAACGACTGGGAGCCGTCGGGAAGGGCTGGAAGGGCTGGGAATGGCTCCTGGGGTGAAGTGGAAGCGACTGGGAGCCGTCGGGAAGGGCTGGGAGCAGCAGCTGGGGCGAAGTGGAAGCGGCTGGGAGCCGTCGGGAAGGGCTGGAAGGGCTCGGAGTGGCTCTTGGGGTGAAGTGGAAGCGACTGGGAGCCGTCGGGAAGGGCTGGGAGCAGCAGCTGGGGTGAAGTCGAGGAGACTGGGAGCCACCGGGAAGCACGGGAAGGGCTGAGAGAGGCTCCTGGGGTGAAGTGGAAGCGGCTGGGAGCCGTCGGGAAGCACGGGAAGGGCTGGGAATGGCTCCTGGGGTGAAGTAGAAGCGACTGGGAGCCATCGGGAAGCACGGGAAGGGCTGGGAATGGCTCCTGGGGTGGACTGGGAGCGACTGGGAGCCGTCGGGAAGGGCTGGGAGCAGCACCTGGGGTGAAGTGGAAACGACTGGGAGCCGTCGGGAAGGGCTGGAAGGGCTCGGAGTGGCTCTTGGGGTGAAGTGGAAGCGACTGGGAGCCGTCGGGAAGGGCTGGGAGCAGCAGCTGGGGTGAAGTCGAGGAGACTGGGAGCCACCGGGAAAGCACGGGAAGGGCTGAGAGAGGCTCCTGGGGTGAAGTGGAAGCGGCTGGGAGCCGTCGGGAAACCGGGAAGGGGCTCG
Organism: Tyto alba; assembly: GCF_018691265.1. NCBI lineage: Eukaryota > Metazoa > Chordata > Aves > Strigiformes > Tytonidae > Tyto > Tyto alba. The sequence continues at coordinate 339 of NW_024881282.1, read as the reverse complement.
GAGCGGCTCTTGGGGTGAACTGGGAGCGACTGGGAGCAATGAGAAGGGCTGGGAGCAGCAGCTGGGGTGAGGTGGAAGCAACTGGAGCCACTGGAGCCACGAGAAGGCTGGAGAGCAGCTGAGGTGAACTGGGAGTCACTGGAAGCCACTAGGAACACAGGAAGGGCTGGGAACGGCACCTGGGGTGAACCGGGAGCAACTGAAGCTACCACGAGACACAGGAAAGGCTGGGAGCAGCACCGGGGTGAAGTGAAAGCAACTGGGAGCCGCTCTGGAAGGTCTGGGAGCAGCAGCCGAGATGAATTGGAGCAGCTGGGAGCCATTGGGAGCCACAAGAAG